>NC_064250.1:22079943-22379943 GCF_003254725.2 Canis lupus dingo | reverse complement strand
TTGTTATCTAGTGGGCATGAGCCTAGGGACTAATCACTTTTGGATAACCTGATAAAATTGAGTTTACTGACTTGTAAAGCAAAGGATCAATTTCTTCTGATCTCACCCAGATGGAGATGTCTTGTGTCAGGATACCTACTTATCAGGTTAAGGCCAGTGTATTACTTATCTATTGCTGAATCACAAATTTCTGTAAAACTTTGGTTCCTTATTTTATTTTTTATTCTTATATTTTAGAGAGGGAGGGGGGAGGGCCAGAGGGGGTGAGAAAGAGATTCTTAAGCAGGTTCTACTCCCAGCTTGGAATCTGACATGGGGTTCCATCTCACAACCCTGAAATCATGACCTGAGCCAGAAATCAAGAGTCAAACACTCAACCATCTGAGCCACCAGGCACATCCCCCTTCCCTTTTTGATTCTTTAAACAATAAACATTTATTATCTTACAGTTTCTGTGGATCAGAACTTTAGAAGCAGCTTAGCTGGGTGATTCTAGCTTGAGGTTGTCATCAAGATGTAAGTCAGGGCTACTGTCTTACAAAGACTTAATGCAGCCTAGAGGATTTACATTCCAAGTGGTTTGCTTATGTGGCTAACAAATTGGTCTTGGCTAATGGCGGTAGGCCTTAGTTTCTTCTCACTTGGACCTCTTGACAGGCTGCTAGAGTGTCTTCATGACATGGCATCTGGCTTCCTATGTGGTTAGTAATCTAAGAGAGAACAAGGCAGAAGTGGTGATGTTTTTAATTTCTGCAGTATTTGTTACACAGGTTAGCCATAAGTCAATGTCAGAAAGACTCCCTAAGGGCGTGGGTATGAGGGGTACCAGGAGGCTATGATTATTGGGGTAATCTTGGAAGGCTGCCTATCATACTACTGGCATTGCAATATTACAAATAACGTATTTGTTATATTATGTAATTTATGCTTTTGAAAATTAGAATCATATAATTTCTCAGGCTCCATATTCAAAAGAAAACCTTTGCTTTTAGTTTCTTCTTTCATAGTAGGTTCACTATTTCTTTTTTCCCCTTGGGAATTTTATTCTGGCTTTTGAGCTATAGAGACCACTTCGGCAGTTTTTGGCATAAAGAAAATCATAATTTCTCTCTTATTTAAAACCATTTTATGATGACATACTACAGTTAGATTTGGTCTAAAAGTCCCTGGTGTGTGTTTTTGAATCCTCCACTTTTCATTTTGTTTTTGGCTAGCAGTGAGACCCCATGGATTTAAAAAAATCAAAAGAAATATTTTTTCAGCCTTCACGTAGTGCAATTTTTAAACCTATAAATACAGTTTATGTTTATGTATGTCTTCTCAAGTTGTTCAAATAAGAATATTTATGTAGTGTTATTTCTACACTCTCGGGAATGTATTATAGAAATTATCATTGAAGAATTCATTGTTTTTCTGACAGTAACATCTTTGCTGCATCATTCTTAGAGGAAATTTTCTTGACAGCAGTATTTGTGTTCTATGTCTGGAAATATCTATAAAATATATTCAATTCTCTGAATATCTCAAAGGAAGAGTTGCTGTGATAAAAATTTTTGACACAAATATTTCACATTTCTCGCTGTGGCAGCAACTCCATAGTCCTAGGGGTAACAAGTGAACATATTTATATGTAAGAATAAAATACCTCAAAATTGGATGGCGACTTCTGAAAGGAAAGATCTTTATCCTAATTTTTATTTTTTAGCTTTAGAAACACATTTCCCCCTGCAGGTGTGGTAAAAAGATAACTCTCTCACTGACCATTTACAGGTAGTAAAGAATTATGATCCCTTAACTGTTAGTCAATATGCTTGCTAACTCAGACTTTGTAAATGTTACTGGGAAAGGTAAGACAGAGGCCTTAGAAACTGTTGCTGTGAATCTAGGGAAATGCCCACTGAAGCCAGAAGGTAAATTGTTAGAGGCCCAAGGTCTTATGGACAACAGGATGCTTATAAAATACCAGGCAAAAAATTTAACTGGGCAAAAGTCATTATAAAAAAATTTGGATAGTAGTCACACTAACATGATTCCTTGGGCAATTATGATATAGCATAAAATATTAAATGAAATATTTTCATGTGACACAACATGTGGGATGTAGAAATACATGGAATTTAGAAAAAAGTTTGAGTGGAAATTTAAGGTTCTTATTTGACAGCTGAACATGATGTGCTTATACTTGAATTGATGATCTCAAGTCTGTGGACCTACTAAGCTGAGAAACTGATCACAGATTAGTGAAAACAATGCTTGAAGAAGTTTCCTAAAATAGCCTCCTGATAGCTGCTTTGTGGTATGTGGGTGAATCTTAACCAAAATCTTTGCTCCAAACAAGTCTACCTGGACAGGAGTTGAAGCAACAGATTCACCCCTAAGCTCAAAATTCTCTTGGGCCCCTCCCCAGCTGCAGTTTGGATGCAGTATGGAATCGTAGAGGAGTCAGATGTGCTTGAATCTGGTGTCTGCCACTTGCTAGTTCTGTGCCATTTAAGAAAGTGACTTAATCTCACTGAGTCTCAGTTTTTTCATCTATAAATGGAGGATAATAACATCTACTCAAGGTGAGCTACATAATTCGGGGGTCACAGAGCTAAAAGAAAATGCCAAGCTCTTTGTTCAAAAAGCAAGAAAAAATGCAGTTAAAAGTATGGATATATAAAACTTTTTTCCTGTATAAATATTTTATAATTTATAAAACATAATGGTATATTCATTACAGGAACAGAAAAATTAAAAATTTAAATTATTAGCATGAATTTTACCATTCATGTTTACATTGCATATAATGCCAATAGATATTTACAATGCATAATTGTAAATGCAAATATAAGGGCATTTAACTTGTGTGTGGAATCATTGGCATTTCATAGCTCATACATGCGTATGTATTTCATTCCCAGCAGAAGAGTAGGGGGAAATATGAACAAAAATAATAACTTAAAAAAAATTCTTTATATGTGTATATTCTACCAACATACTCTTTACCTTCAGCTTACTGAGGAGGAAGGAAGGACTAGAATGAATTCAACAATGGGCTGCCTTATCTTTTCTTTTTTACTGTGTCATCATTCAGCATTATGGGTACTAGGAAATAGCACAACTAAAAAAAGAATATGATAGGGTTCTTGGTGGTTTGTGTTTCTTTGAATACCATTACTTTCTTCTTTTGATTTTCTTTTTTACTGATAATCTGTTTTATTTGAACGTTACCTTCTTGAGATGGAGTCAATGTTATTTTTTTTTAAAGATTTTATTTATTTATTCATGAGAGGCAGAGAGAGACAGAGGCAGAGACACAAGCAGAGGGAGAAGGAGGCTCCATGCAGGGAGCCTGATGCGGGACTCGATCCCGGGATTCCAGGATCACGCTCTGGGCCGAAGGCAGGAGCTAAACCACTGAGCTACCCAGGGATCCCGAGATTGAGTCAATGTTAATTGAATTTCTGGAATCTGAGGGTTGTAGATTTTCTTGGGGATATCAAAATATCCTAGAAGACTCAGTTCTAACATGTATAAAATCAGCTGAGACTTCTTCAACTTTGAGGTATTACAGAACATAAAAAGTAGATCATTGGTCTGTTAAAAAAGGATATAACTCAGAAACAGCCAAATGGAAGAGATGAATAAGGCAAGGTATGGGGAAAGGGTGTGGAGCTTCCATGCCCACTCCACATGTACCACTGTCCCCCCATCTCCATATGTTCACCAATACAGAAGCTCTAATTACATTATTTTTGTGTTCCAAGCAAGTTTGCATTCGGAAAGGTAAAGCATAGACCTCTGATCTGTTAGTGACTCTGCTTACTCAGCCATAGATGTGTTGTATGGAATATGAGCTTAGAGTTCTGCTGGACCCATTATGCATTGGATTTTAGTAGACACACAGTGAAATAAGCATGTTATGGAAGCCATGAAGGCTATATGTGAACAGAAGAGCAAGTCACTGCTGACACATGCATGTATTTACTCTGTTTATATGCATCCTCCATTGTTCCATTGAACTTCACTTACAAAACACACACTCAAATATGAAATCGTTAAGAATTTCAAGATGGCAACAGGAGAGCTTCCAAACAAGTGCAAGGCCCTTCTGAGAACCGGGCTCTATGTGATTGCACTTGTCACGTGCCTATGAAGCTAGTTATTAACATCGTAAATTTCCTAGCAGAGTACATAGTAGGTGCCCAATAAATGTTCTTCCATTTTCTTATAGAAAACATTAGATTCCTTTAGAATAGACATGCATATGGGCAGGACTCAGAATCTTGATGTCTGAAGGGCGATGAAAACTACCCACATTTGACCTATGACTTTTTCTAAAAGAGCTCTGACGTGCCTTTGCAGGTTCTTGAGAAGCCAACTGAAATGCTGCGCTTGTGCCTGCCACGACAGTTGGCTTGGTCAGTACATGAAACAAGGGGATGGCTATTTTCTGTGATTTTTAGGGCCTTATAAATCTTCTTCTCCCCCTCTAATGTCTCTCCACTTTGTGTCCTATTTTAAAACTCTGTAGGCGAAACTACTGTGTAACTGAGCATAAAGTGGTTTTGTTCAAATCACTTAAGTATTTAGAAAGAGAAAAGGGCAAGCTTCCTATGGGAAGCATTTGGTCTTTGACACTCCCTTATTAGTGGTTAGAGGTACCTGGCGGGGCCTCAGCTAGAAACTAGTTATAAATCAAACCATCCTATTTGGGGAAAACATCTAAAAATACAAATAAATTGGGAAGATAACAGATTAATCAAATAACCTCAAAATTACTGTATTGTATTTTTCTGTGGGCCAGCCCCTTACCTAGGGGCTTTACAATTGTGATATCATTTATTTCTTGCTATAACCATTTTAGTTAGATTCTTCTTCTTCTGTTTCACAGATAAAAACCTAGCATATGGAAGGTAATATTGATCATAACTGGCTTGATTAAAATTGATTTATTAGACAGAGTATTATTCAGTTCTTGCTATAATAATTCTGAGTACCAAACCATCCCCAACGGTGAATGTTTTACACAAACATTTCTATATTTATATATTTTTGATTATGTGCTGTGGGTTGGATATGGTTCAGCCGGATTTGACTGGGATCAGTTGCATTTACATCTGCTATCTAAATTTTCTCATTCTTCTTGGCCCAGCAAGCTACCTGGAGGTGTTATTTCTACAAGCCAAACTCTACAAGCACATTTAAGATCTTTGCTCATGTCACTTCTACTAACATTCATTGGCCAAAGCAAAGCTAATATCAAAAGGGCAGGAAAGTATATTTATCCACAGTGGGAGGACAAAGTGACATGGCAGAGAGTGTGGATGTATAATCCTGTTAAAGGAGAGCACTTTAGGATAATAATCCAGCCAACTTCTAGTTGGGAGTAGGGTATCGAGAGAAGATGAATCAATGTGGGGAGAGGGAGAGAGATAAAGAGAGAAGGTGGAAAAAAAAAGAGAGAAGGTGAATTATGATACATGGTTCACAGTGTGACAGTTCTGGCACAGAGCAGCAAGAGGGGTTCAGACCAGATGGTGGGCATGCTAGAAAGGAAAGTAGCATCCTCTCTTCTCCTTTTTCTGAGTCCAAGCCAGATTGTCTACTTTGCAAATTTATGGTTGTCCTAGGAAATAAGGGGACCAATCAGAGAGAACAATGGCAGCATAAGACCTCAGGGTCCATTTTGTTTTTAAAATTTTATTTATTTTTTAAAAAGATTTTATTTATTTATTTGACAGAGCGAGAGAGAGAGAGAACACGAGCAGAGAGAGAGGGAGAAGCAGACTCCCCGCTGATCAGGGAGCCCTACATGGGGCACAATCCCAGGACCCCGGGATCATGATGTGAGCCAAAGGCAGACTTAACCTACTGAGCCATGTAGGTGCCCCCAGGGTCTATTTTGAACCACTGCATTATCACAACCCAGAGGAGTAGTAGGTTAGGATTTGTGTCATTGCTTCCATCAGATTTTGTGATGTTCATTAGAATTCTGAATCTCCTTCCTTGTACCACAAGTAATATTTTAAGTAGCTTCCCTAAAAAATCCCACTGTGCATAGCAATGGGAATGTTTCTTAATTTAAGGGCTATATTTTAGATCAGAGTCCAACCATTTGTTCCTTTAGGGTTTTGACAAGACTGTTTCTGGGAAAGAGCTACCATGTTATTGTCCTAGTTGCCATAGACAATATGAAGTTATAACACAATAGCGTTTGCAAACATCTTCTAGTTTGTAGCTTGGGGAAATGGTCTAACCTTTTCAGAGGAGGAGACGAAATTTGTAGAAGGGTCAGAGCCAGATGATAAAAGGATTGGGAAGCCATGGTAAGAAGTTTGGACTTTATGTAGGATTACTAAGGGAAGAAAAAAGAAGGAAGTGAAATACTAAGACTGATTTTTTTTTTTTTTAGAAGGATGGCTTTGATAACAGAAGGGGGAATGGGTTTGAGAGGAGACAATAGATGTGAGGAAGGGACACTGACTTGGAACTTACTGTGATGTTTTAGGCAAAAGACAGTAAGAGCAATCACATTCTCATTCTTAGGAGCACCCGTTTCGGATATCCTTTTGAGACCATCTGTTCTGAACATTCTCTAGTACTTTCAATTCTAAAACAACAAAATTCTAGAGGGCTTTAGTTGGAAGCACCATTTCATTTTCAGATTAATGCTATTTAAAAAAAATACTTCCTGAAATGCTTGACAAAAAGCAGGTGCTCACTGTTGAATTAAATAAAAATAATTGAGTTCTATAAGCACACTGCTTGCTTTCTCTCTCTTTTTGGTTGTTATTTATAGAAAAAAAATATACCTTGTAGTATATCCAAGAAGAAAGGAGTCTTATTAAGACTCAAGTCTGTAAGGGATATTTGCTTTTTGTTTATAAAGGTCATATACTACCCCTATGACAGAGAAGGGAGGAATAGTGTGCTGTGCCAAAAGCAGAGTGGCTATTAGCTGGTCCAGCACACAGAGAACCCCTATATGGAACCTTTAAATTCAGGCAAAAGCAATATATTCCACACCATACACAGGGAAGAGTGTGGCAGAGAGTGAGAATTTACCTTGCCTATTTAATACAACTTGTTCAAGGGTCTGGGGCCAACCCCTGAATGTAGCAGAAAGGTCTCCTCCTGGATCCTTTCCTCATTTTAAAAAGGCAGTCCTCCTTATACTTGGTAGTGCTAACCCAGCTCAGTGATCCAGCTTTGCCCTGAGACTCCTAGCTGGGTCCAATGTACAAATGCTGTGGTTACACTGGTTTAAGGTCTGCTGAAGGGTGTTCATTATCTATATGTAAAGATTGTAGAGTTCCCTCATAGACATAGTCTCCCATTTCAAAGTGTCTCCTGTTATATTAATACTTTCCTCCTTACTTTTTGTCCTTTAATCTGAGTAAAGGTCTCAGTCTGTGTCTCTTTCAACTAACTATCCCTGGATTTGACTGATTGATCTCATAGTGGATATTGTGGGGAAGTGAACTCTGTGCTCCAATTTGGGACTTTGGTGGGAATTGGGGAAGTTGTAGTTGTGCTCCTGCTTCATCATCTTGCATCAAGTTAGTTTTAGTGTCCTTTTCTAATCAAAGCAAGAACCCAATTTTATGGAGGCACCTGGGTGGCTCAGTGGTTGAGTGTCTGCCTTTGGCTCGGGTCATGGTTCTGGGGTCCTGGGGATCAAGTCCTGCATTGGGCTCTCAGCAGGGAGCCTGCTTCTCCCTCTGCCTATGTTTCTGCCTCTCTCTGTGTGTGTCTCTCATGAATAGATAGATACAATCTTAAAAAAAAAGAACCCAATCTGATGGAGTAGAGCCCTTTATATCAGCTCCACAAAGGTTAGAAGAGTATTATAAGGCATTACCTTGACAACTCTGCCCACGTCTTCAGCTGTGCTGTAGAAACTGAAAAAGGGATTCTAACTGATAAGCCTCCAAATGTCAGGTCATCATTCAATAACTTTACTGTTTTATCTAATCCTGTGGCAAGACTCAATCTCTCTGTGTGGCTTTTGGCCAAGCTCCCAGGCGCCCCTTCCTTCTTCACAATTATGTTGGTCTATCCCAATAGCTGTCTTATAAGCTGCTTGGTGGGACTGCACTCTTCTTGCCCTCTGTCACTTTTCCTAAAGCAGAGATCATTCAAAATGACATCAGGAAATGGAAAGTGAAGCCACTTGCTTCACTCTTCACGGAAGCTTTGTGTGTGATAAGAAAGTATTTCAAAGTATTAATCTATGCACCCCAGGGATCATCTCATCAAATTCACTTATGACTAAAGATCTTTCCCCTCCCCTGCTATAATCAGATTAGACATAGATCACCCAGAAACACAGGCTGTAACACTTTGCTATTAGGCTAAAGAAAGTTTATGGCTTATGAAGAAATGATTTGAAAGCATATTTGTGGAGTTTTTTTCTTCCCAGCATGTTATAGGTATGGAAAAGTAGGAGAGGGACAAGAACCATGCAGTTGAGTATATAAGAGGTGATGTTTCTGAGGCAAGACCAAATGCTTCCACAGTCCATTCCTTAGGATGTATTCAAAAGACTTATTGATGGTTCCAGTCATTTATGATAATTTTTGCTATTACTGGAGTCAAACCAAATGCCTTTGAAGAAAGATGTAGTTTTTCAACTGGTAGGGCCAAATCTTTTCAATGTGCCTTCCTCCATTTACCTCTGAGGTAAGGGTGATCATTTTGGGTTTGTACACTTCACTTCATGACTGCTGAGGATACAATTCAGGGGGGTAATAGTGTCAGGCTGTCAGTTGTACTGCCTTATGCTTGGGGACTCATCAACTTGATCATTCAAATTGTTTCCCCTTTCTTTCTGGATACAGCATAAATTGCCAGAGGTTGGGGTTGGCACAAAAGACTGTATCTAGGTTGCTATAGCCATCTGATATCAGATTCAGTCATATTTTTCTTCTTTACCCGTTTAAGGTTGTATACTTCTGACTTAATTTATCATTGTTCTTTTATTACAATGATAACATGCATGAGTCTGGGGATGACTATTATCATAACTCTATAACTCAGCTCTCCCAAGCTTTTGCTAGTGCAGCCAGTTTAAATAATGTATTACATTAACCTTACCCATGATGATACTCTTTTTTTGGAAAATATATAAATAAAAGAAACTGCCCTCATATTGAAAGAGGAAGCTACAGACATTCTTGAGATATAATAGTGACTGGAACCACAAACTCAGAGGAAATAAACTTAGTTATAAGATTGAGTGCCTCTCTTATCAGCCATTGATTTCTTTCACTTGTGTGGCTATCAGGCTTTTTAATAACATCTGAGTACGTGGCTAATTGTTCTATGGAGTTATTAGTTAGATCATTCCTATTGAATAGATCCCCAATGGCTTCAAAAGACTGTATCTTCTTAAAAATGTCTAAAGGGTTAAAACTTGTGTTAGAGATAATCACTCTTAAAAGTTTTTTGAGAGATAGTAATCCTAGTCATAGGAATTGAATCCAGTTGGTCTCAAAATTTGTCCCACACTTTGTAAATCATATAGCAGAATAAGCATTTAAATTGCTTACCCCAGTCTGCTGCAGACTGTGGGCCACCAGGGTCGGTGAAGGATCTCAAGATGGCTGGGCGAAAACTTACTCTAAAAACCATTGACTGGCCATTGCCAACTCCCTGAAATCCTGGAATGAGATGCTTACCTCCAGGTTGGCTACTCTTCCTGAGAAACCACCTGCTATCATCTGGGCTTACTACAAGGCCAATGTGGCAAAGGCTGGCTTGGTAGATGACTTGAGAAGAAGTTTAATGCCCTGACGGTTCCTGTGCCAGAGGATAAATACACTGTCCAGGTGGATGCTGAGGAAAAAGAATATGTGAAAAGCTGTGCTGAGTTTTTGTCCCTTTCAAAGGCCAGGATTGAAGAATATGAAAAAGAGCTGGAGAAGATGAAGAACACAATTCCATTTGATCAGATGACCATTGAGGACCTGAAGTCTTCCCAGAAACCAAATTAGACAAGAAGAAGTATCCCTATTGGCCTCACAAGCCAATTGAAAATTTATCAACTTGAGTTGAGGAGAAAGCCCTGGCCCTCATATTATAAACGTTGGACATTAAAAATAATGATATGTAAAAAAATAAATTGCTTACCCCAAATTACTACAGATTAAATAATAACTGCATTTTCTTTCAGCCAACCAGTGGGGAATCCATACTATTACTAATACTTTATTTTGTACCTGGACTAACCAGTGTGGGGAGTGATGAAATAATCTATAAGCAAAATTAAAAAGCAACCTGACCATCTAAACTTTAAAGAGTTGTTGAAACTTGTTTTCTTGGCCCATTCTGGGAAATCATAAGCCATGGTTTTAGAGTGCTTTTTTGTAGTGCTTTAGTTATTCTTGTTTTCTTTATAGTTATGTCATGTTTATTATCCAGAATTCCGAATGCTTCCACATACCAATCTCCTAACAGATGATCCAAAAACTAATGGAAGTAAAATCATGCTGAGAAATACACTGAAAATCTGGCCTCTGCAAATTAAACATCTTCCAAGAGAATCAACCACAATAGAGAAGATCTAGACAATATTGATGATCTTTCCTGAAGCTTTCGCTGAGTGTCAAAAGGGGATTGAGAGTTAAAAAAATAAAAAAGTCCCCATACTCCTAAAAAAAAAAAAAAAAAAAAAAAGGACGGACAATCCTATGCCATGGTTACAGTTAGAACTAGTTTTATATATGTTTACTTAATTAGTGGCAATGGTCACTATAGGGTAGTGGCTTCACTTCAGTCAACAACTAAGACTGACCATTCTAATCAACATAAAACATACTTTTAGGACTGATGTCAACTTACCTCTGTAATCAATAAACATTTCCTAAAAATGCTCTGAAAGCTAGAAGTTTTCTGTATGTGATCAGCATTGCTTTTCATTACCTTATTAAATAAGCATCAAATATATCACTATACTTGTGGTTTTAGATTTTAAGTAATCGTCTCAATCTTTGATAGGGGATACGAGACAAATACTGCTCATAGGATCAGTGAAAAATGATAGGATAAGGAAATCATATATGAAGTATTTACTCATGGCAATAACTTCAGACATTAGATACAGAGGTTGTTTTTTCCTTTCTTTAGGATCATTTCCTACTCAGGATCTCTGAGGACAGGAAATGTCTAGATAGGATGTAGACCTTGCCAGGTACAGTTCATATTACTTGGTTTTCTTGAGGTCTAGAGAAGGCTAAAGAAAGTATGTGGGGCTATAGACTGGTTTGCTACTTCTAAGGCTGTCCAATAGGAGGAAGAGATCCCATATATAGGGTGTAGACAACTAATTGGGAGCTAAGTTGGCAAACTTCAGACTTTCTCCTGACACTAAAAGATTGTAGAAGGACTGCCCAGCTGGATGTTCAATAACCATCAAACCTGCTATAAAATAGAACCAGCAGCTGGGTGCCACCAGCACCAGAAGCCAGATCAGTGGGGATGCTGGCATCTGGGGCCAGGAGAAGAGAGATGTGAAACAGTGTGCAACCTGTCTCTTATAAGCAGACTTTCCCCATCTTTAGTGACTTGCTGCCTGGATGAGCCATCGGTGGGTTTTCTGGAAGTTTAGAGTGAAAAGAATATAGGGGAAGAAACCTCAGAGGGAAAACTTTGAGGTGTAAATGGTGATTGAGATAGTACTGGAATTTCACTAAACAGAAGGACCAAATTTTAATCTAAAAGTAACTAAAAAGTATTGTATTTGACTGTGGTTATCAGAATGGAATAGGTTAAATGACCTATATTGGGTAGTCTGAGGGTTCAGAGACAAGAGAAGTATGTACAGTTGTAAAATAAGGAGAGTCTCATTTTTGGTGTTGTTATCTTGTTGATCACTCTTCAGTTCATACCTGCTACAATCAATGACTGGGGCTCACTGTCCCTTATCACCTGGCAGAGCCCTTTCTCAGTCTGTATTTACTCTGTTGGAAATCCCACCAATATTGCTTGAAGAGGCATACTATGGCAGGGTACAGATTCAGAATGTCAGTAGGATTGAGCTTGACGGTGTTCAGGGTGAGCTGAGACAGAAAGAATGAAAGGGGCAGCTGGTGACTCAGTTGGTTAAGTGTCTGACTCAGTTTTGGCTCAGGCCATGATCTCATGGGTCATGAGATCGGCCCTATGTTGGCCTCCATGCTCAATGGGAAGTCTGCTTAAAGATTCTCTCCCTCTGCCTTTCCCCCCAACTTATGTACTCCATCTCTCTCTCTACAATAAATAAATGAAATCTTAAAGAAAAAAAAAGGATGAAAGGAGCTAGTCATGTGGAGAGTCATGTCAAATTTGGAAAGAATATCAAACAGAAGTTGTACTTGAATTTCTTCTTTTTCTCATGTTCCTTAACCAACCTCAAAAAATATATTTGGAATCTATCCATGCCTCTAGCATATGCAAAGGTCCTGATATGGAAACAAGTTTGATGAGCTATAGGAGGAATGACTGGAGGTTTCAGAACAAGGTGGAGAGTGGTAAAGACATAGATGGGGCTCAATCTTATTAAACATTGTAGAAAGTTTAAGGAGTTTAGATTTTATTCTAAGTGAAACAGGAAGCAACAGAAAGGTTTTAAGAAAAAAAATGGCTGGTTCAAAATTTGCTTTGGATTACTTTTGCTTCTGTATGTCTGGTGGATTGGAGTACGATAATGGTGGGAGGAAGAGCAGGCAGGAGGCAGTTGCAGTAATCTAGCTAAAAGGTAATGGTTACCTGGTATGTTGCTGGTAGAGAGGAACAAAAGTTATGTTTTTGGAGATGTATTGAAGAGCAGGAGAGAAAGGGGGAAATTCAAGGATTCTGGCTTTAGTAACTCAATAGGGTGCCATCCTATCGAGCTAACAGATGAGATTGGTGAGGAGTCCCATTTCGGACATGTTAAGTTTGAGATGCATATAAGACCTTCAAGTAAAGATTTCAAATAGTCTGTTTTTGTTTGAGTCTGGGGCTCACACACACACACAAAGGTCTGAGGTTGAGTTGTAAGTCTGGGAATCACTAGCACAGAAATAGCCTATAAATCTGTGAAAATTGATGAGGTCACTTAGAGAATGAAGATAGAGAAGAGTGCCTAGAAATAACCACTGGGTCACTTCAACATTTAGATGTAGAGGAGGAAGATCCAGGAAGTAGATGGAGGAGATGGAGGAGAAATGATCAGTGAGAAAACCTGGGGAGTGGAGTTGTGGAAATTAGGAGAAGAGAGGGCTTATTGTTGGGAACTAACACTGGAGGATCGAATAAGACAAGAATAGAGAAAGTCCACTGAATTTTGCAGCTCTTTTTCAGTATAAGTGTTTGGCTAATTTTTTGCTCTTTTAGTTTTTAAAACTATTTATTGATATGGTAACCAAATGAGAAGCAGTCTATTATGGTATCATTACCTAATCAAACAGAAAATTTCAGACACTTTTATTGTATAAGAGAAATTTTTATAAATGATTGCCCTTATATTGTTTAATAATTAATTCTTGGGAGCTAGTTACTATATAATTATAGGGTATTCCAAAGAAACTCTTAAATCCAGCAGTTTTTAAATGGTGGACATTTCTAGCCCTCATGGCTAGAGGAGTAATTTTAAAATATTGGATGATTTACAAAACCACAATGAGATATCACTTTACACCAGTGAAGATGACTAAAATTAGCACGACAGGAAACAACAAATATTGGTGAGGATGTGGAGAAAGGGGAACCCTTTTACACTGTTGGTGGGAATGCAAGCTGGTACAGTCACCCTGGAAAACAGTATGGAGGTTCCTCAAGAAGTTAAAAATAGAGCTACCCTATGATCCAGCAATTGCACTAATAGGTATTTACCCTAAAGACACAGATGTAGTGAAACGATGGACATCTGTACCCCAATGTTCATAGCAGCAATGTCTACAATGGTCAAACAGTGGGAAGAGCTGAGTTATCCTTTGACAGATAAATGGATAAAGAAGATGTAGTATATATACAGTGGCATATTACTCAGCCATCAGAAAGGATGAATACCTACCATTTACATTGATGTGGAGGGAACTGGAGAGTATTATGCTGAGTGAGATAAGTCAATCGGAGAAAGACAATTATCGTATCAAGTTTTACTCATATGTGGAATATAAGAAATGGTGAAAGGGATTATAGGGGAAGAAGGGGAAGCTGAATGGGGAAAAATTACAGAGGAAGACAAACCATTAGAGACTCTTAACTCTGGGAAACAAACTGAGAGTTGCTGAAGGGGAGGTAGGTGGGGGATGGGGTGATTGGGTGACAGGCATTAAGGAGGGCACATGATGTGATGAGCACTGGGTGTTATACTATATGTTGGTAAATTGAATTTAACTAAAAAAATTAAAATTAAAAATTAAAATAAAATCAAGGTATTACAAAACAAAAAAAAATAATAAAATGTTGGGTGATTTAGCATATACCTCACATTACACCAGTGGCCACCCTTGATTTTAAGTGTGACAGTCAGCCATCTTTATGGACTCAATCTGATAATAATAATAGAAACACATGAATGAAGGCTGAACTAACACAAGTATACATTAATAAAATAGCATTTATGTTGTACTAATACATTTTTGTAAGCAGTTTTGTTAAATTAAAATGAAAAGAAAGGCCTAAATTACATTTTGAAATCCATTTGGTGGTGAAAGAGAAATGGGTTAGAAGCAATTATCTGTCATTTCCTTTTTGAGGTATGGCTTGAAGATGTCTTAAAGCCACACAGTAGAAATTGTCTGGCAGTTCTGCCTCATAAGAAGGAGGCAATGAAGGTGACAGGTGGGGACTCTCTCTGGATGAGCTGGGGCCTGAAGTGGGTCTTATTAATGCCATATTAATAGGTCCTTGTAATAACACCCACTTGAAATGGCAGGAAGGCCAGTGCTCATAGGCCCAATACTTTTCTCTACTTAATGGACTCTTGAATTCCTGAGCCCTTTGGTTCTGAATTTGTTGGTTACTCTACTATGAAAGAGTAATGGTAGAAGCATATTCTCTTTTGTGTGTGGTTTCTTCAGATTATAAATAAACTTTCATTTCTCTTTTACTTTATTGTCAAGTAAGCTAAACATTAGCATGAAAAGCTCTTTCCTTCACTTTCGATGTTAGCTTCACTTGTGAATTTATAATTGTCTGCATTTAAACACTGTGCACAACACAAACTAACCTCAAGCTGCTGACAATTGATTACTTCAGACAGGTGGATTCAGTTTTGGTTTTCTTTCTGAGCATTGACCAGGATTCTGCTTCCTGGAACATATAAGCTCTCTTGGTTGCATCTCTTTTAATTTAAACTGAAGTCTTAAAGTGTCTAAAATGTATATAGACACATATATATACCTACATATTTTAATTATCTTTGTTTATGTGTTTCTGTGACTAGATTGGGGTAAATTATTTCAACTGCACTCAATTTAGTCTTTCATTTAGCCTGCTTTGTGAATGGAGGAATGCTTTATTTTTAAAAAGTTTGAGTATATTTGATACATAATGTTACATTAGTTTCAGGTGTACAACTTGGTGATTTGACAATTTTATACATTATGCTATGTTCACCACACCTGCAGCTACCATCTGTCCTGTTACATCCCTATTACAATATCATTGATTGTATTCTTTATGCTTTGCCTTTAATTCCCATTACTTACTCATTCCATAAGTGGAGGCCTGTATTTCCCTCTCTCCTTCATCCATTTTGCCCAGCTACTCACTCTTTTTCCCTCTGGAAACCATCAGTTTTCTGTATTTATAGTTCTGATTCTGCCTTTTGCTTATTCGCTTTTTAGATTCCATTTACAAGTGGAATCATATGATATTTATCTTTCTCAGACCAACAGACTCATGAGAAGCTGCTCAACATCACTAACGATCAGGGAAATACAAATCAAAACCACAAAGAGATATCACCTCACACACGCTAGAATGGTTAAAATAAAAAAAAAATAAGAGAAGCACTTAACATTATACCTCCAGATCCATTCATGTTGTTGCAAATGGCAAGATTTCATTCATTTTTTTTTAACCGCTAGGCTGAGTCACGTTCCATTATATATTATATATAATATATAATGGTCTTCTTTATCCATTCATCTATTGATGGACTCTTGGGTTGCTTCCATATCTTTGCTATTGTAAGTAATGCTGAAGTAAATATAGGGGTCCATATATCTTTTTGAATTCAGAAAAAGACAAGTAACAAATATTTCCCTCCTATGTGAATTTAAGAAACAAAACAAATGACCAAAGAGAAAAAAGAGAACCCCTCCCCCGACTCTTAAATACTGAGAACAAACTGGTGGTTACCAGAGGGGAGGTGGGGCAGGAAATGGGTAAAATAGATGAAGGAGATTAAGAGTACTTATTATGATGAGCACTGAGTAATGTGTAGAATTGTTGAATCACTATATTGTACGTCTGAACTTAACACTCTGTATTAACTATACTGAAATAAAAAAATAATAAAAGAAAAGACAAGAAACAACCAGTGTTGGTGAAGATGTGTGGTGAAGAAAAGGAACCCTCATGTAATATTGATGAGAATGTAAATTGGTATAGTCACTGTAGAATGCTTTTATAAGAGGTAGAAAGAGGAGTGATACATGTTTGGTATCTGATCTCATAGATAGGGCTTTGTATGCTTCAGAAAGGAGGAAAAATAATTTACAAATTGTGTTTTTATTATTAATCTGGAAACCTTAACTGTGAGATGAGAAATTTATACACATAGAGAATGTGTTAGTAATTCAATTTCCTGATTTGAAATATTTTATTGAAGAACTGAGTTGTGTGGGGGGCAGAGCTGACCACTGCTTAGGTGCATGGCTGGCTTAGGCAATGGGTAGAGTATGGACATGCTTAGGGTGCCAGCAAAGAATCATCTGCTTCCAATGCCAGAAAGAGAATTCTGAACCTGAGCTTTGCAAGTAGAACATCTAAATGGAGGCCTTTTAAATTTTATTATGTATATACTTTTCATATTATTTTGAAAAATTGTATATGAAGTATTTAATCTCTTCAGTGTTCAGACTTCTAAAGAACCTAATCTGGCCCTTGATTGACAGATGGTAGTTCTCCATAGTGACATTTACTTGGAGGGATGGCCAGGGTATCTTACCTAAAAATATCTAATAAAGACTTTCGGATTCAGATATTGCCTTCCAAGTTCAATGTGTTTGCCAGCATTTTGGGGGGTGCATGTGTGCATGCATACGTGTGTGTGTGTGTGTGTGTGTAGTATGGGAGCAGGATGCAGTGGAGAGCTTCTGATTCTCATGAGAATAATAAACAGGGCAAAGGATGAATTATATTTCCCAGGTGGCTGTGACAGGATTACATTCTTAAGATCCTAGATTTAGTATTTAATACATATGGAGCATGTTCTTGGTACTTGGAGTATAAGTAAGTTGGATTAAGTAGATTCATTTAGAGAGTTAAGATGGCTTAAATGTATCTTTATGTATGTAATTACCAAAGCAATGTGCAGTTACTGTAGAAACCTTGTAAATCTGTAAAGGTATAAAGAAGAATATAAAAATTACTCATTATTCCACCACCCAGAGATAACTGCTATTAATTAATTTGTGTATGTGTGTATAATTAGAGTCATATTTGTAGCTATCTGTGTATCTAGAAGATGCTGTCAAGTGTTGCTTGGATTCCCCTCTTTATGACATACATTTTTATAATAATAGACTAAAAAAAGTTTTTTTGTGTGTTTTTACATTTGTGCTATAATTATATTTTAAGCCAAACTTTAAAATTTTTGTATTATAATTGTGTCTGATATGGTGCTAAATACGATTAGGACTTTAATAAGTTGTGAGGTATTTATGGATGAATTTTTTTCTAGTATAATCCTATTTTAGTTTTTAATGCCCCCAAATGTATTCATCATTATATGAACTTGCTTTTTACACAAATGTTTTTGAGGAGCTCATTTACTATCCAAATATCTATTTCTGCCATCTCTGGGTTCTCTCTGGTCAGAACACTCAGAACTGAGAGTTTTGTGTGACTAAATAGTCCTTTTGTCATTTTGTGATTTGATTTTTGGTAACTGGTCTAGTTCCAGGTGCATAACTTAAGAACCATTCATTTGTACAGTGAAATTTGTTTTGCCCCTTCATGATTGTGACCACTTGCAAATATAAATGACTTACTCATTGCATTCCTTATTAAGCTCCTTCTTATCTTATGCATGCAATTATAGGTGGAAAGATGTCAAATAGTTCCATAGTTGTAGTTCACTTGAACTATGGGTTAGAAGGGAAAACAGGACCATTTTAGGCCACTTTACCTAAAAAATTAAAATGAACAAAGTTCTGAGGAAAAAGAACAAAAGAACAATAATATGAGCATTTATGGTCTTTATGAAATTGAAAAGGAAAGACTGTCTTGGAAAACAGTCCAATTAAACTGTAAGACATGAGATAAGCTCTTCAGAGGTTGACAGTTATTGCAATTCTCAGGCAATTCAATTTTAGTTAAGAATAAATGGTGAACCTGTTAGTTTTGTCACATAAAATTTGAATATTCTACTATCTTTCTGGATGCATTTCAAGCCATAGTAAAACTTCTCAAGACATGAAATATAAAATTGGATTTTTAAATTCATGCTCTCTTGAGTGTGCATCTGTGTTCCAACAGTTTAGCTGATCTATATTAGAATATAATAACTTGAGTCAACAAGCCTGATGAATGCTGTGTAAGTGTAATCGGACAGCGATAAAGAGACATGACATCTGACTATTTTGTGAAGTAGATTTCTACTTTTTCCTTTTATAGTCTAGATAAAAGTGAACTAATGAGAATATATTTTAACAGACATCCACCTCTCAATGATTTCTTTCCCATTTACCAATTATAATTTTTATTTAATTCCTATGTATTTTCTTCCTTTAATTGACTAGTTTTCACTGTTCTGAATAACAAGGTTTTCGTACAGTTTCCCAGAACCACATGATGTATTTTAATGACTGAAATATAACAGAAGTAGAGCACAAACAGCAAGACCAGAAGTCCCTCCTGACCTCCTCTTTTCTTCTCAGGTTTCACAGGTTTCTCCCACTGCCCAGTGTGGGGAGAAAACTGTAGGTCCTCAGGCCTAGAACAAATTAACTTCAGGACAATGTGGGTGCTTCATGGAGACACAAGACAGCATAATAATCATGTAAGTTAAAAACATATATGGCAAAAATAAGAACATTCAGATTGTTTTAACTTTGAAACAAAACTGTTTTTGTTTTCCTTTTATTCAGTATACTAGATGGATGTGAAATAAATATTTTCCCTTGCCTCCTGGGAGAGTTTGATGATTAAACCCTCTCTGCTTGTGAGGACTGGAAAACTCGTTGTTTGGTGGCCAAATTGGGTGCTCATCATTTATTCAACAACTCTTTGAGTATCTATCATGTGTCAGGCATTATTCTAGGTACTAGTTTACATTTATGCAAATGAATAGAGAGATGTATGGAGAAACATGTAGCAAGAGCTATACAATTAGAAATACAAATGTCTGATTTCAAAAATGTGCTGTGGAGAAAATAAAGGAATGAAAGTTGAAGGAATGAGGGGTCCTGGAGAGGAAACTATTTTAGGTAATGATTTAGGCTCTGGGTTTAATCATTTAATGTCTTTGTTTGTTCAGACTGCTATTGACTGAGTGCCTTACACACAACAAACATTATTTTTCACAGTTCTGGATGCTGGGAAGTCTGAGATCATGGTGTCAGCAGGTTGTGTGTCTGGTGAGAGCCTGCTTCCTAGATGGTGGTCTTTTTGCAGCAACATCACATGGTAGAAGTGGCTAGGGAGCTCCTTAGAGTCTCTTTTTGAGAGCACAGTTCCATTCATGAGGACTACACTCTCATGACTTAATCATGTCCCAAACTCCCCATTTCCTGATACCATCACATTGGGCATTAGGTTTCAACCTAATTAGTTTTGAGAGGATATAAAAAAATCAGACCATAGCAGCCACCAAAATGTTTTTTATTAAAAATGAGGGAAGATAGGGTTTGAGGGAAGAGGCAGGGTGTCTTGGAGAAGCTGAAGGAAGTATGGGGACACTTGAGACTAAAAAGAAAATCTTTGGCCATTGCTTATAGAATGTACTGTTCTTGGCTATATTTCAAAGAGGTAACTAAAAATGCTTTAGTGGCTCAGTCAGTTAAGTGTCCAGCTCTTGATTTCAGTTCAGGTCATGATATATCAGGTTTGTGAGGTGGAGCCTCTTGTCAAGCTCCGCGCTGGGTGTAGAGCCAGGTTAAGATTCTCTCTCTCCCCCTCTCCCCCTCCCCCTATTCATGGACATGCTCACTCTCTTGCTCTCTCTCTCTTCCTCCCTCTCTCTCTCTCAATAAAAAAACCCAGAAGATGTAGCCAGACTACAGAGTATGGGGCAGGGGGTTGTATGTGTGAGCAGGGAGGCAACATCAAGTGCTGAATTTCCAGGGAGGCAACATCAAGTGCTGAATTTCCAGCCTCAGCAGACTTTCATGTCCCATTTGTGGCAAATGAAGCTGTAGGGTGCTGTTGGATTTGGAGTAGACCATGAAATCCAGCTCATGACCTATTTGAGGTCATGACCTCAAAAGGTATGACCTATTTGAGGAGATGACTAATGGCCAGAGAATGACCTATTTGAGAAGTCTTTCCCTGCATTGCTGTTCATTAAGACAATATGACCTTGGCTCAACCTTGGGAGGGTGTGGGGGAGCACCAATAATTTCTCTGAAGTTTTCTCCTGGCCAAAAATTATGTTGATATGTACTAAATAGAAGGTTTTTTTTTGTTGTTTGTTTATTTATTTATTTTAAAGATTTTATTTATTTATTAATGAGAGACAGAGAGAGAGAGAGAGCAACAGAGACACAGGCAGAGGGAGAAGCAGGCTCCACGCAGGGAGCCCGACAGGGTCTTCAGGATCAGATTCTGGGCTGAAGGCAGTGCCAAATGGCTGAGCCACCTGGACTGCCCTTTTTTTTTTTTTTTTTTTGTTTTTTTAACATGTGAGTTTGTTGACTGAGATTTATATTGGCTATATTTAAATGACTTTCCCAAGCTGCATTTCACCCTCTTCCGCCCACTCTAGTCTCATCCTACTCAAATAGTAAGCACATTTATTTGCCTATTTCAACCTGAGCATTATCTGTACAATCTTGCTCTTAGAAGTTTACCAAAGATTTGATTTGACCTTTTATGGCAATATTTCAGCAGCTCAAGAAAAATTCACTGGGGTAAAAGTTAATTTTATTGCTCAACTTTATGACCTATTTTACATGTTAAAGTGCTACCTATCTTTAATAAAACCTAAATTTAAGTCTTAGTTTTTAAACAATTACTGTTTCCCTTAAAAAGACTATGGAGAGGGCAGCCCTGGTGGCTCAGCAGTTTAGCACTGCCTTTAGCCCAGGGCTTGATCCTGGGGGTCCAGGACTGAGTCCAGGTTCGAGTCCCGAATCAGGCTCCCTGCATGGAGCCTGCTTCTCCCTCTGCCTGTGTTTCTGCCTCTCTCTCTCTCTCTCTCTCTCTCGCTCTCTCTCTGTGTCTCTCATGAGTAAATAAATAAACTCTTAAAAAGAAAAAAAAGACTATGGAGAAATAGATTGATTTTGATGCCATTTTTTATTCTAGGAGGTCAAGTTCTATCTATTTTTTGGCAGCTTTGAAATTCGAGGAAAAAAAGTCTAAATGACAATTCTTATCCTTCCCTCAGAAAAATGGTTGTGAAGTTTCTATGCCAACCTTGATTATTTTACCAAAATGATTATGGGTTATGATTCATTGGATTATAGCATTAAAAATCTGACTAGAAATATTGTATAATAAAATAAGGTTGATATTTTACTGGCCTGTTGTGAAAACCTTTCTCTCTCTTCTTTCCTCACAATGAAATGATTAAGTGTTTCAGTTTGTCTGAAACAGGAATTGAAGTAGACTCAGATAATGCTGTGTCCTCTTCTTATTCTAATTCTTAATATGTAGACTCAGGAATGGGTAGAGTCAGATAATGAGGAATACCAAGAAAAATCTCTCCACCTTCTCTAACAATAGAAGTTCTACTTGCCTTAGATGCCAGGTAACTATAGCCTACTGTGTGAAACCTTTCCATCAAGCTATACTGATTACTTTATCTTTGGTGTTTTCTCAGTTGTGGTTTCACACTCCATAGTAGGGGATTGCCAAATGACTGCCCTTCCTCAACCTTTCCCAACGTTACAGAGAGACTGTAACTCAAAAGGATACAACCTGAGCTGGGACCTTTACCTGGGAGACAGGGTGCAGCTGTGTGGCTCTTTCTGCTTGGTCTCAACCCAGTTGAACAGAACCGTAGTGTTCTAAGCAAAAATGAGTTGCCCGTTGTTTCTTCGTGGCAGGCCAGAGCTTTGCTATTGGAGAAAGTTTTTTTTTTTTTTTTAATTGTACATAGAGATTTATCTCAAGGGAAAGCTAATGTTTGTTACTGAGAAGTGCTTATTTAATTGGTCCCCTAGTAATGGACTCAGCAGGCTTGTCACTATTGCAGGGGGGAAGCTGGAATTAGGATTGGGGGGACAATGGTTACTTTAGCTAAAGAACTGCAATAGAATGGGGGTAATATGACTGCTCACCACCTGATGGGAGGAAGAAATTGAGAATAGGCTTTTTATATGTAAAATAGGTAGTGGGTGGACAGGCATATCAGTCAGGGGGACAGAGGCACTCTGAGGGTTATGGGATAAGGGAGTTATTATAGGAATTAGACTGTATTCAGTTGAGGAGCTCCATTAGTGAAAATCTGGAGGGGAGTTATAGGATCAGAAAAGAAATGAACCACAGATTCATCTGAGAAGCTAAGCTTGCCTAGTTACCAAAGAGGGGCTGTGAAGGGGAAGGTCTATGGCAAGCTCTTGCCTCTTTTTTTTTTTTTTTTTTAGATTCTATTTATTTATTCATGAGAGACACAGAGAGAGGCAGAGACACAGGTGGAGGGAGAAGCAGGCTCCTAACAGGAAGCCCAGTGTGGGACTTGATCCTAGGACATGGGAGGGATCACACAGCAGAAGATAGACACACAGCAGATAGAAGATAGATAGATAGACACACAGCAGATAGAAGATCACACACAGCAGAAGATAGACGCTCAACTGCTGAGCCACCCAGGCATCCCAAGCTCTTGCCTCTTTGTGGCTATTGTCTCTGCTGGGTCACTAGCCAAGTATCCAGGGTGGGA
The DNA here is from genome assembly GCF_003254725.2 of Canis lupus dingo. Classification (NCBI taxonomy): domain Eukaryota; kingdom Metazoa; phylum Chordata; class Mammalia; order Carnivora; family Canidae; genus Canis; species Canis lupus. The sequence continues at coordinate 22,356,716 of NC_064250.1, read as the reverse complement.
GTAACAGGTGCTGTGATCAACATGATCAGCATTTGAGAAGAGTTGGACCTAGAACAGGGGATAGTGAGGATGAAATGGAACTGGCTGGTTACTTTTGCAAGTCTCCATCTCCCTGTCAACAATGATCTTCAGAGAATAATTAGTCACTGTTTTTCTTCTGCCCTTCAAATCTCATGCAGGTTCTTTTACCCAACTTACCTTAGAACCATACAGGGAAGGGGATCCTGAGAAATGTAGCTCTTTAATTTAGCAGTGCATCCCACCCCACCCTCCCAGGAGGGCTATGGACTTTAGGGCAGTGGGCCTGATCAGAAGCAGAGGGAGCTAAGAGGTGATAATCTTCATTGTAAAGGATGAAAGCCACATCTTGAGATGCCTCACTTAAGTGGTGCATAGAAAAGTCTCAAAATGTTAATTTTGTCTATATTGCAGTGTATTTCTCTTCTGAACTTCCCTTCAGTGAAGAAGTTCGTAATTACATTACTATCTAAATGTTTTGGAGGCCAAAAAGACAAAGTGGCAAGGAAGCAAGAACTGTGTATTAGTTATTATGATTTTGATAGTGGCAGAAAACCCAATTAAGAGTAGCTTAAACAGGGATTTATTTTTTGCGTAGGGTAGGCAAAGGTGAAGTCGGTCCTGGGCTAGAATAAATGCTTAGTAAGGTCATATGGGACTCAGGTTCTTTAACTTTTTCTGCCTACCATTCTTAATATGTTGTTTTTTTGTGTTTGCACATGTTGTCTCATGGTCTCCAGATGTCTGCCTTAGTTCCAGACATTACTTTTGCTTTTAAAATAGGAAAAAGAAGGGCCCAAATCCTACTCTGTCATGGAGAAATCTCCCCAGAGCTCACTCTCAGACATCTCTTTCCATTCTATTGGCCAGAACTGTGTTACATGGATACCTCAAATTCTAAAGGAGGCTGGGAAAGAACTTAGCACAAGTGGAAAGGCATTACCCTGAATGTTTCCATTTGATCATGATTCAACTCTTGGACTGAAGAAGCATGATTTCTCTGATATCTCCCACAGCATGTTTTGGTATTCCTCACTTGGATCTCAGGAGGAAAGGGAACATCTACTTTAAGAGTAGACTATGATGGTGAGTCTCTGTTGGCTCTAAGTGGCAACAAGAGTCCAAAGAAGTACAACTCTGAAGGTCCTGGGGGAAAAATTCACCTGTTGGGAAGAAGATAGGACCATATATTCTGAATACCCTGACAATTAACAAATAGAATCCTTTAAATTAGAAATGCGGTAGTGTGCTTGGTGTCTGGGTTATATCTCTCTCACAAGACTTTTAAAGATATCATAATTGTCTGTTTTACATCTGATCCTTCCATGAGGAAGTGTACTCCTTTAGGATAGCAATCTTGCCTTATTTATCTGTGTCATAGCATCCAGCTTGGCATCTGCCCTAGAATGAATACTGACTGTTCATTGCAAGAATAAACTCTTCCAGAGAACCCTTGTATGACTCTTAGCAGTCTGTGGCTACACATTTGAATAAGTTGGGGAGAATTTTAAATTCCAATATCTGAGCTCTATTGACTCAAAATCTCTCTAGGTAAGACCCAGGCATCAGTATTTTTAAAAGCAGTATTTTTCAAAGCTTTTCAGGTGATTCCAGTAGGCAGCCAAAGTTGAGAGTCACTGCAATAGAACCTTTTCAGGTCTTTTTCTTTTTTAAAATACTCCTGGGAAAGTACGAAAACCACAGAAAAAATATCCAGTGGTGTTAGGTCTTAAACAAGGTCTGTGCTTGGGGTTCTTGAGGGGCTATTTCTTACTGGAATTCAAGCAGTAGTTAAGGTTTACAACCCTAACAAAGATAGTATGTTTCATTGAAAATATATTTTAACTGTGTCTATTAAAAATCTTCATAAATGAGAGACCTGGTTTAGGAATGAGATGAGATGATACCATCAAAACTGTAGTAGTGGTAATAATATTATGTAAATTAATTATCCCATTATTTTTCTCCATAGATCTTGGAGAATGACATGACCACAACCAAAGTGTAGATCATGATTTGTTTCCTCTCTCCTACCCTCTAATATGCTATTTCTTCATCCCATCCCCCAACTCCTGGTTGCTTTAGGCAGCACTAAATTTTCATGTTGTCATTATACAGAATTGCCAAAACTAAGGGCAAGAAAGGGTCTTTCTAGATGTAATAGATGAGAACAGATACTGTTCCTTTGGAGTAAGATCAACATTTTATGTATTGAATTTTTCCTCAACTCTAATCAGATTTGAATTATATCATCTGGTCTTGCGTGTAGTTGGTACACAATAGATATTAATTGAAAGGCAGTGTGACAAGGTGGAAACAGATAGGCCTGGCTTTGGGACTTGGTTCAACCACTTATTAGCTGTATTATTTAAGACTAATTACCTAATCTTTATAATATTTGGGTCCCTGATTTATCATATGTGAACCAAAGTGTCTTTCAGAGGTGGTGTGATTCTCCTCACCTTTAAAACATATTCCTGTATCTCCCACTAAACCACACCAAACTAAAATAAACTAAAATAATGATATACCTCCTTCTCCCCTTCATGGTCTCAGCTCAGGATTCTATAACAAAATACTATAGTCTGGGTGGCTTAAACAACATTTATTTCTCAGTTTTGGAAGCTGGGAAGTCCAAGATCATGGTGCAGACAGATTTGGCAAGTACCTTCCTCCTGATTTACAGAGGGCTGCCTTCCCACTATATCTTCTTTTGATGAAGAGAGGAAGCTCTGATGTCTCTTTTAAGGAAACTAATCCTATCATGGAGGCTCCACCTTTATGATCTCCCTCTATATTTAAGTACCTCCTGTTTACATCACTTTGGGCTGTTACAACAAGGTACCATAGGTGGCTTATAAACAAAAGAAATTTCTCAGTTCTTACAGTTCCAGAGGCTGGAAATCTGAAATCAGGGTGTATTAGTTTGCTAGGGCTACCATAAAAAATGCCATGACTGGCTGGCTTGAGCAATAGAAATTTATTTCTCACAATTCTAGAGGCCAGAAATGTAAGATCAAGGTGTCAGCAGGTTTTTTTTCTCTTTAGGACTCTCTCCTTAGTTTGCAGATGACCACTTTCTCACTGAATCCTCACATGGTCTCTTCTCTGTATGTGTGCATCCCTGGTGTCAATGTGTCCATATTTCTTCCTCTTACAAAGGATACGGGATCCCTGGGTGGCGCAGCGGTTTGGCGCCTGCCTTTGGCCCAGGGCGCGATCCTGGATACCTGGGATCGAATCCCACGTCGGGCTCCTGGTGCATGGAGCCTGCTTCTCCCTCTCCCTGTGTCTCTGCCTCTCTCTCTCTCTCTCTGTGTGACTATCATAAATAAATAAAAATTTTTACAAAAAAAAAAAAAAAACAAAAACAACAACAACAAAAAAAACAAAGGATACTAGTCAGATTGGATTGGGGTCCATCTTAATGGTCTCATTTTAACTTACTCTTTAAGACCCTATCTCCAAATACAGTTCCTTTCTGAGATACTGGGAGTGGGGTTTCAACATAAGAATTTCCAGGGGGATTACAATTCAGTCCATAAAACAGCCTGTAAGCATGTGATTATTATTCTTTTCCCAGTGGCTTATCATCTCATTGAAGACAGTGTGTCTGTTGTGACCCACCATTGTTGTTATATAATTTGGCAGTACTATAGACAGTTCATTTATTGAATAAATGAACAATTATGAATTAGAAGAACCTAGCAGAATATGAGACATAGTAATTGTCCTATATGTGGTAGATGCTATTAGCAGTAATGATGATGGTTCAGATGACTCAGGGATCACTCAGTTTTGTTCTTATGATCTAGTTGCTCCTATTAGCATTTCTAATTAGTTTATCTGAGGTCCTGCTGCTGAATTAAATCTTAATCTTCAGGCTTTCTTGTGAGGGTTTAACCAAGTGCTACAAGGCAAAATGGTACTGGCACAGCTTCAGTAAATATAGAACGATGATGATGGATTTCCTGTGACTAATCTAACTTATTTGTAGGAAATTCTCTTAAAGCTTGTTTTTTTTTTAATTTTTATTTATTTATGATAGTCACAGAGAGAGAGAGAGAGAGAGAGAGGAGAGAGGCAGAGACACAGGCGGAGGAAGAAGCAGGCTCCATGCACCGGGAGCCCGACGTGGGATTCGATCCCGGGTCTCCAGGATCGCTCCCTTGGCTAAGGGCAGGTGCTAAACCGCTGTGCCACCCAGGGATCCCTTAAAGCTTGTTTTATGATTGATGTGCAAACCCTTTCCTGAGATACTAATTTTCCAACTCCTTTTTGTTATAGAAAAATATAAATGAAACAGAAAAACTGTTGATTGGTTATGTTTTATTTAACACAACAGTTTCAGTTCTTTGATCTTTACTATAAAATTGTGTAAAATGGATTCATAAATTAATATGTAATATTCAAGGCCCATTAATGTATTTTATGCCTACTGTATTTTTTTTTTTTTTAAATTTTTTTTTTTTATTTATTTATGATAGTCACACAGAGAGAGAGAGAGGCAGAGACACAGGCAGAGGGAGAAGCAGGCTCCATGCACCGGGAGACTGACGTGGGATTCGATCCTGGGTCTCCAGGATCGCGCCCTGGGCCAAAGGCAGGCGCTAAACCGCTGCGCCACCCAGGGATCCCCCTACTGTATTTTTTTATAAAGATTTTATTTATTTATTCATGAGAGACAGAGAGAGAGAGAGACAGAAACACAGGCAGAGGGAGAAGCAGGCTCTATGCAGGGAGCCCGACGGGGAACTTGATCCTGGGTCTCCAGGATCCTGCCCTGGGCTGAAGGCGGCGCTAAACCGCTGAGCCACCCAGGGTACCCATGCCTACCTATATTATGTTGGATTACTTTGCATTACTTTGCTCTACTTTTAATATTATTTGAAAGTAAAACGAACGTACATTAATATTTTTCTTAAATATATTTTTCTCTTTCAGATTTTTAAGGTAAGCACATTGATTAAAATGAAAAATAAAAGTGGATGTATAAAAGTGGATGTGATGGATAATGTGGATTTAAGTTTTTCAAAAAACTTCTTATGCAACCTAAAGAACAGATGTAGCCAACATAAAGAGCCTATGCCCAAATCTATCTAGGATTTAACTCATTTTCCCTAAAATAATAGGAAAACATATTGAGCCAAGACCATAGGCTTTTTTATTTGCTGTTCCAAAACCTGTCATTTATCTTTCTGATCACTAGATGTCAGTGTTGTTTCATTGCAAACACAGAAGTTGGGGCGACCCAGGAGCCCAAGAGGATTTTGTCTGACTGCTAATCAACACTCTGCACCCTTACTGGCTTCTAAGGGTCATGAAAGTTCTTTGAGCATCACAGAAACGAAAAAGACCTTATGTCCTCACAGTCTGCACAGAATGTACATTCTTTTATTAGGCAGATGAATGATGAAGGGCAACAAGTTTCAAAGAGCCAAAGGCAATTTTTGCTTAATAATAACAACTACCAACAGATATTGAATGCTTATTATGTGCTAAGCATGGTGTTAAGCATTTTATACAGATTCTTTATTCAATGCTTGCTTAGAGCAAGCAATTACAGGAAAAATGTTACTTTCATTATGCTCAAATTTCACATGTGAAGAAACTGAGGCACAGTAAGGTTAAATAATTTGCTCAGGACCACAGAAGCAGTAAATATCAGAAGAACACTTCAAACACATGGAGGCCAATTGCTGAACTGAATTTTGCCTTAATGACTGTATTACGTGGACTCCCCTTTAAGTTAATCACAGCCATATGGAATCTTTGTTAAAAACAAAGAATACAGAATAGATATTTTGAAAGAAACTAATTTAGGAATTATTGTTAAGTATAAATTGTATATTGTGACTTAGTATAGAAGCCCTGAAATCTGAAATCCTTATTTCTAAGTATTTTAGAAAACATAAGCAATTTTTTTTCCCTCTTTGAATGCCACACAATCACAAAGGGATGATGTTTATTGAATGACCCCTTGAGGAAGGTGTGTGATGTTAGACATACTTGCATAGACATTTGTTCTTTCTTGGTGGCATCTCTGGGTCATAAGGCAGTGATGATGGAGCATTGCATGATATATGAGCTCTAATTGATAGCTTTTTGGTAACTGGAGACTAGAATCATGAAAGCCTTTTGAATGAACCACAGGAAAATTCTAGGTGACTATGATTTTTACTAATCTAGCTGGTAGCACAGTCAATTATGTAAAACATGGAACATTTAAAAATGAGCCTTCTAGAAGGCAATTAGGCAATATATTTCAAAACATTAAAACCTACATATAATTTAATGTAACAATTCCCTTCTAGGGAATAGTTATCAAAGTATTGTTTATAATAATATAAATTATTATTTATATAATATATATAATAATAATAAATGAAATAACCTGTAATCTCAAATAGAGATTAAATACAATTTAGTTACTAAAATAATTTGTAGGATATTTAATGATATCCAAAATGTTTACAGTATATTATTAAGTTTGCAAGACTATATTCTGTGGGATCCCAATTTGACAAAAACTAAAAATATATTTTTAAAAAAGATTTTATTTATTTCTTAAAGAGAGAGAACAAGTGAGAGAGTACAAGTGAGAGAGAGCATGAAGTGGGGGGAAGGGCATGCAGGGAGGGGCAGAGGGAGAGCGTGAAGCGGGCTCATCAGGGAGCCTGACTTGGGGCTTGACCTCAGTACTCTGGGATCATGACCTGAGCCAAAGGCAGACGCTTAGCTGACTGAGCAACCCAGGCACCCCTGAATTTTGTTTTTTAACTATATACAGACATGCAAAGAAGATTGAAGTACACAAAAATATGTTAGTAGTTATTTTTTTTTGGGTGATAATGGATGACTCTTATTTTCTTTTCCTTTTTTTAAAAATACATAATGTGTTACTTATGACTTAGAAAAAAACTTCGCAAGCTATTTATATTTTTGAAAAATTACACAATCTTTTTAAAGATTAGTTTCAAAGCTTAGGTTTGTTGTGTAGAAAAGCTGATTATTGCCCTTTGTTTTCTAATATTGTCAGTTTTGTTAATTCATGGTGTGTGTGTGTGTGTGTGTGTGTGTGTGTGTGTGTAGGAAGACAAGAGGTAACTCAAAAGAGTTCTTCAATTTTATCTAACTCCAAAGGAAGGGTTGGAGGAAATAAAAACAATCCTGGGTACTCTTTTATACAACTTGAGGATGATCAGTGAGGCTTTAGTCAAGTGTTTCTCAGACAAGTTCCAATTTAGTGTTTCTAAAAAGGGCCATTGAGCTTTGTGTAGGCCAACATAGCTGAAGCCTGTCATTTGTGGTTGATATGAGCCTATCCCATTTAGTTCATATTTAGTCTGTCTTCTTAACGTGAAAGCAAAGTGGTGTATGAGATACTCTAAAATCTGTTGCTGCTTTTAATTCTGCTTCTTTACCATCATTTGTTGTTTCTTCTTTTAATGTGAGATTCCACAGTACAGGGATTCGGGCTTATTTCATGAATGTTGAGCATTATTGAAATCACATAATCCTTTTTTTTTGAAATTACATAATTCTAATTAGACAGTGAATGCTCAATTAAATAATTCCGAGATGGTCTCATACTTTTCTTTTGGGGATTTTACTGAGCAATTTCTTCACAAGCATATTCACCTGCCTTTAAAATAGCTTTCAAGTTTTATGAAGTGAAGGCTTTTACCATCAAATTATTCTTTTAAATTGGAATGGTATCAATCAATATGTGTTTTTAACATACTGAATTTTATGAAACATCCATACTGAGTGTCAGGACTTTAGATAGACATCCTTTCATTGTTCACAGCTTGAACATGAGCAGAGGATGGACAGAACTATGACTTAATAAGTGGTAAATCTTGTAGTAGACCTTTGACCTTCTGGTCTCAACATTACAATGGCTGTTGGTAACAGCTGTAGCTAAATTGATTATTGTCCTGAGGTTTGGAACTCTAGCTCTAAACTCGTATTGAGTTGAAAACTTTAAATACCTTGTTCCCAGGAAAGTTTTTTTTTTTTTTTTTTTTTTTTTTCTGTTTATAGATAACATAATAATTCTTTTTTCCCTTGAGTGTTTGCTCTGTGTTTCCTTCCTGGGCAAGGTTACTGGACCTTGTACTGTATATGTATGAGACTTCAGCCATTGCATTGTTTTGGCCCACACTACCCTAATTAGAAATTACAAAAGGTGATGCAAATTTTGGCTAGAAATCAAGATTCAAAAAATTTTAATCTAGAGAAAAATCTGAAGTTTGTGATGCAGCACACTGTATAGCTAGTATTGAACCTGGTTAAATCTAATCACACTGAGTCATGGCTGTAGTGTATACTACAGCACTGCTCAAACTAGTCTTGGCTTTCATTTTCTTCCATTAAAATACCACCCAAAACAATGAAATGCATTTGAGATAGCTATTTTGATGGAAAATGGCACCTTTAGCTGCATCTCTTAGTATAGGGTTATAAGATTTAGTAATGGAAGCAATTGTTTCTTTTTCTCTCTATCTTTTTTTTTTTACTTAGTTTGTTCATGCTTGGAAACACAGCCTGCAAATGAAAAAGCTGTGGTGAAATAACCTATTCTATACAGGTTTCCCTATGTCATTTAGAAAAGAAGTACATGTTATTAAGAAAAAGTTGATTTTTTTAATAGTCCGTTAGAGTTTCAGCTTTTTGCTAGGTACTGAAGTGTTTAGGGTGGGAAAAAAAGGACATGATGCTTATCTAAAAAATACAATTTTGAGTTTTATTTTATGTTGTATAAAGTATAAGAATGGGGCCCAAGGGGTTCTGATGCCAAGCATGTAAAATTTAAAAAAGTAAAGTAACAAAAATTACGGATTATATTTTAATCACAAATACAGATGATACATAAGTGACAATCTGATTTTTAAAACTAATTTATTTTAACAAGCCTAAATTTTCTTTGACAAGACATTTTACATAGCCTATGCACCAGACACTGTTCTAAGTATTTTGGCACTTGATGAGAGTTCACTTACTTAAACCTTATAACACTATGAATATTGGTACTAAAATTATCATCAGCACTCCTATTTTCCAATGGGTATTTGCTTATGTTGTAACAGCAAGCAGTTAACAGACCTAGGGTTCAAGCCCAGAGGCTGACTCAAGAGTACAGGCTATACCGTGGATCTTGGTGACTGTTGTCAGATCCCCTAGTTGGAGGAGGAGGAGACTGAATTGTGTCCCTTACCTCACTAGACTTGACTGAGGGTTGCAACACAGGTTAAGTGCATTCCCAAGCCTAATGGCTACTGTGATCACAAACCCTCCCCAAAAGTTTCTTTTGGGTTAATTCAACAAAATAACTACTTTGCACTTGGGGAAAGGAGAAGGGGAGTTTTCTTTAAAATGTATGGAGAGGTGGAAGTTAAAGAAGTGAACTGGAGAGGTGATAATCTTTCATCTTCAGAGGCAAGAAAGTATCTGAACAGGGGAGGAGAGATGATGGATAGGTAGGAGAAGGAAGATGGATCTGGATGCGTTAGATTGATAGGGAGTGACTGACTGACAGAACTATCTTTATCATCTGTAAATGCAACTTCAGTTCCCTTTCAAAGACTCTAAGCCATCTATGCACTCTTTCCCACCCAAATCCTATACAGTGGCACACTCCTTATTTAGCCATCTATTTTTGAATGTGAGTCTTGAGAAATTTTGCAGAAACATTTATAATTGGGTACCTCCTGGGTTGGTAATTTGCCAAAAGTAATCAGTAACCAGATTCCTTTAAGGCAAGGATTAATGGAAGTTAAGAGAATTTCTTTAAGTCCTTAGATTGCTGTTTCAGTCTCTTAGCTGAGAAGAGCAAAATTGTATAGGCAAACTGCAGTCTTAGAAATCAAGTTACTGACAACCAATACTTTCTCATTCTAATGTCTTTTTATAAAAATAAAAGTTTTTAAAAATTTTTATTTTTAAAAGGTTTTATTTATTTATTCATAAGAGACACAGAAAGAGAGGCAGAGACACAGGCAGAGGGAAAAGCAGGCTCCCTGTGGGGAGCCCGATGTGGGACTCAATCCCAGCACCCTAGGATCATGACCTGAGCCAAAGGCAGATATGTTCAACCACTGAGCCACCTAGGCACCCCCCAAAAATATTTTATTTATTCAGGTGAAAGAGAGAGAAAGAGAGAGAGAGAGAGAGAGAGAACAAGCAGAGGGAGGAACAGAGAGAGAAGCAAGCTCCTGCAGAGCAGGGAGCCTGACAACATGAGGTCCATCCTAAGACCCTGGGATCATGACCTAAGCCAAAGGCAAACAACAAACTGAGCCACCCAGGCTCCCCAAAATAAAAGTTTTTGAAAGTAAATTCTTGAAATCATTCTCATCCTCATCCTCATCAAGATGTTTAGAAACCAAATTTCCAGGATAAAGATGCTTATACTATTTTAGAAAAGGGAAATTCTGGCTCCAGAGATGTTTCTAAATTAAAGCCAGGACCTAGAAACATTGTCAAGTAAGAATTTTGAAGGATTGTAATTTCAAGATTTTTCATTTTGTACATTCAAAATTCTTTTTTTTCTGCATTGAAGAGTCAGTAATAGTGCATTTAGAATCTGCTATTTTTGTTTTTCTTTGAATTATCAGTATGCGGTAAATAAACCTCAGAACACTATTTCTCTTTTTCCCTTGACTTAAAATTTTGGCTTTTGGTGAAATAGACACTGCTGTGTTGACCCTGGGCTTTTTAAAGCTCTGTTATATAAACGATAAATGGTTTCTTAACATGCCCCTCACATCTCAAATATCTTTGTCCAACAAGGACTCCAGAATAACAAAATGTGCATCCGAGGCTTTGACATACACACAAAGAAAATAAAAAGAGGAGAGGGGAATTCACCTCTTTATTAGGGTGGCTTAAGCAAGGGAGAAGAAGAAGAGGCAAAAGGATGAGTGACCTTATTAGTCTTCTGTAAAGGAATTGGGGTGCTTCCTTTTCTGATCTCTTAAGAATTCCATTGTACAAGTTGGTGAATGAAAACATAGTCAAATATGAAATAGCTTTTAAGGAATTCTTTTCTTGAAAGTGCCCTTTATCCTCTTAGTTCTTATTTCAGACAATACGTTTCTTATGAGTATTTCCTTTTGATTCTATAAGAGAAAAAGGAAACAAATTTCCCTCTGTTGAGGGATCACCAAGTGGCAGAGGTAAGGAGAGAAGGGGTCAACCAGGAAAGGATGGGGAACAAATGTATAGAGGGAGAGCAATTAGTGCACTGTATTCATCCTGGAAAATGTTTTGCTTCAGGTCCCAGTGGGATCAATTTTAGAGCTATAGTTTCTAGTCTGTGTGTAGGAGAGATGCATAAAATAACTTGCCTGAACACTTGCTCATGACGGAGTTTCAGGTCTTCTCTGGTTCTGATTCTGCATATAAAATAAGAGCTTAGTCTTTATTGAAATCCTGCTTCCGTATATCCCAGTGGCCTAGTGGGCTACAGAGGAAAACAGAATTCCAAAAGACCGTAGCTTTGAAAATATATCTTTGTACAAGAGACCCTTGACACACCAGTCTTGATCTTGCAGATTCTATTTGTGAGAATCTTGGCAAAATTGATTAGTTACTTGCATAAGGTCTGGGGCTATAACCTTGAGCTCATGTGGAGTTGAAAACTTTTAATCCCTAGTTTCCAGATGTCCTTTTTAGCATCAACAGCAGCAATAAAAAAAAAAAAAAAATCAGGAACTGTAATATGTAGTATACCCAGAAAAAAAAAGAAATCTCAGGAAAACATGCTGTTCATTTGGCTTAAACCATTGGCATCCCCTCTTCCCCACCTCTAAATCCAGATTATGGTCAGATAAAACTAATCCAGTTAGGGCCTGGAATGATTTCTTTGTTCTGGATTGTAATGAGAACACAAAAGGATATGTTGTGAATTATAAAAACAATAATGTGAGAAAAAGATACTTTTTATTAGGAATGTATACATCTATATACAAACCTTATTTTTAAAAAAATATTTTGTTTATTTATTCATGAGAGACACAGGGAAAGAGGCAGAGACATAGGCAGAGGGAGAAGCAGGCTCCCTGTGGGGAGCCTGATGCGGGACTTAATCCCAGGATCCTGGGATCATGACCTGAGTCAAAGGTGGATGCTCAACCACTGAGCCACCCAGGTGCCCCTATATAGAAATCTTAAGCTCCGTGAGTAGTGAGTAGAGTTTTCATGGTATAGTGTTCATTGTTAAATCCTTAATTCCTAGTATGGTACCTAACACTAGAGTCACAATACATTTCTGTAAAATAAATGAAAGAAATAGTGAATTCTGACACCAATTTCTGTGAAGATACTTATGATAATCTTTTCTGAACACTAAGCATAGTTCTTTTGGATTTCCATTTCCTTTCTTTCCTTCCTTCTCAGCTCTCTTCAAGTCTTTTCTCTCTCAGAAACACCTTTCCTCCCTTCTTTTTTCCTTAACTTTCTCTTTTTGTTCATCCCAGGGATATACTCCTACATTTCTCATACCATCCATTCTTGATTGTCAATTTTTTGGTTTTGGACCCTAATCAGAATCACAGAAATCTCATAGTCTTTGCCTAGTATTTACTCAAAGAATAGTCTTTATCAATCGATTACTCCTAACATGTTCTTCAAAATGCTGGTGTGTCTCACTTGATTAGTTTACTCCTGGTGGGTCTTCATTATGCAGTTCTTTGATAGCTTCTCTGTAGCACCATCAAGAATCTTCACACTTGAGGTAGCAACTCACATGAATTAATTACACTTTAATTATGATATTTTCAAAATCATGTATGTTACACATTTATTGAGCACTTACTGTATATAGAGGACTTCAGGGGTTACAATGAAGAATGAATTATAATCCCTAGTCTCACCCATCAATTTTAGAGGCCAGAAAATATATAAATATATGATGATAAATAAAAGATTCAAATAACATGAGAAAACAATAAGCTATCAATATTTTCTGGTTCAGATACCAAGATTTTTCATATTTTAAAAGACATTTTGAATCCCCTACAATTCAGTGTACTATTGCCTTTAAGAAGGGCTAAAACAGGGATACCTGGGTGGCTCAGCAGTTGAGTATCTGCCTTTGGCTCAGGGTGTGATCCTGGAGTACCAGGATCGAGTCCCACATTGGGCTCCTTGCATGGAGCCTGCTTCTCCTCTCTCTGCCTGTGTCTCTGCTTCTTTCTCTCTTGTGTCTCTCATGAATACATAAATAAAATCTTAAAAAAAAAAAAAGAAGGGCTGAAACAAGAAAAGACATAATTTTAGTCAAGGTAATGTGGTATTAGAAGTTGGTAAATTGATTTTATTTCTCCAACTCTGTCAAAAGACTGTTTTTAGAGTAAGTTATTTTATATTTTGCTTTTTTTTCACTTTTTAAATTAGAATTTCTGAATTGTGGATTGGAAATAACTTTCTGTTGCTGCCAACCTGATGATGGACTATGTTTCTGAGTCCCATGTCTTCCTTTGTTGTTTTCTAAAAATAAATCTTCAGTAGCTGCTTAAGAAAGAATATGTGAAAAACAATTTTTATGCTTTTTTTGCATGTCTGAAAATATACTTATTTCATCCTCATATTTGATTAATAGTTTTGTTTGGTATCACATTGTGAATTAAAACTGTATCTTCCTCAGAATATTGAAAAGATTGATTGATTCCTTATATTCTCTACTCTAGCATTGCTCTAGGGACTTGCTTTTCTGTTGCTTGTATATATACATATATGCACACATACATTTTATATGTTTTTCTTTCTGGATTCTTTTGTGATCTTTCTCATTAGTGTTCTGAATTTCACAGTGATGGGTCTTGTAGTGTGTGGGTGGATAGTTGAATGTGTGTTCTACATAACGTTGGGCCCTTAGTCTGCCTTTTTAATCTGATATATATCCTTCAGTTCTGAGAATTTGTCTCGAGTTATTTATTTTATTATTTCATTTCTTCTGTATTCTCTTTTTGCTTTTTGTGGAGTTACTATTAGATAATAAACATCCTGAAAGAATCCTCTAATTCTTTTACCTTTTTCTGCTTATTTTCCAATTCTTTATGTTTTTGTTCTTTCTAGGAGAGTTCTTTAACATTATCTTTCTTTTTTTTTTAATTTATTTTTTATTGGTGTTCAATTTACTAACATACAGAATAACCCCCAGTGCCCGTCACCCATTCACTCCCACCCCCCGCCCTCCTCCCCTTCTACCACCCCTAGTTCGTTTCCCAGAGTTAGCAGTCTTTACGTTCTGTCTCCCTTTCTGATATTTCCCACACATTTCTTCTCCCTTCCCTTATATTCCCTTTCACTATTATTTATATTCCCCAAATGAATGAGAACATATAATGTTTGTCCTTCTCCGACTGACTTACTTCACTCAGCATAATACCCTCCAGTTCCATCCACGTCGAAGCAAATGGTGGGTATTTGTCATTTCTAATAGCTGAGTAATATTCCATTGTATACATAAACCACATCTTCTCTATCCATTCATCTTTCGTTGGATACCGAGGCTCCTTCCACAGTTTGGCTATCGTGGCCATTGCTGCTAGAAACATTGGGGTGCAGGTGTCCCGGCGTTTCATTGCATTTGTATCTTTGGGGTAAATCCCCAACAGTGCAATTGCTGGGTCGTAGGGCAGGTCTATTTTTAACTCTTTGAGGAACCTCCACACAGTTTTCCAGAGTGGCTGCACCAGTTCACATTCCCACCAACAATGTAAGAGGGTTCCCTTTTCTCCGCATCCTCTCCAACATTTGTGGTTTCCTGCCTTGTTAATTTGCCCCATTCTCACTGGTGTGAGGTGGTATCTCATTGTGGTTTTGATTTGTATTTCCCTGATGGCAAGTGATGCAGAGCATTTTCTCATGTGCATGTTGGCCATGTCTATGTCTTCCTCTGTGAGATTTCTGTTCATGTCTTTTGCCCATTTTATGATTGGATTGTTTGTTTCTTTGGTGTTGAGTTTAATAAGTTCTTTATAGATCTTGGAAACTAGCCCTTTATCTGATATGTCATTTGCAAATATCTTCTCCCATTCTGTAGGTTGTCTTTTAGTTTTGTTGGCTGTATCCTTTGCTGTGCAAAAGCTTCTTATCTTGATGAAGTCCCAATAGTTCATTTTTGCTTTTGTTTCTTTTGCCTTCGTGGATGTATCTTACAAGAAGTTACTGTGGCCAAGTTCAAAAAGGGTGTTGCCTGTGTTCTTCTCTAGGATTTTGATGGAATCTTGTCTCACATTTAGATCTTTCATCCATTTTGAGTTTATCTTTGTGTATGGTGAAAGAGAGTGGTCTAGTTTCATTCTTCTGCATGTGGATGTCCAATTTTCCCAGCAGCATTTATTGAAGAGACTGTCTTTCTTCCAATGGATAGTCTTTCCTCCTTTATCGAATATTAGTTGACCTAACATTATCTTTCAAACTATTTAAAACATTCAAATTTATACCATCATATTTTAATTTCTATGGGCCCTTACTTTTCTCTAATTTTATCTTTTGTAAAAAAGAATGCCATTTTAAAAATGCTATCTTGGGGTACTTGGGTGGTTCAGTCCATTAAGCAACTGACTCTTGATTTCAGCTCAGGCTGTGATCTCAGGGTCCTGGGATTGAGCCTGCTTCAGGCTCTGTGCTCAGCAGGGAGTCCACTTGAGGATTCTTTCTTTCTTCTTCCTCTACCTCTCATTCTGGCCCTTCTCCCCCACTTGTGCTCTCTCCCTCTCTCCTTCTCTCTCTAAAATGAATAAATAAATCTTTAAAAAAAGTGCTGTTGGGGCACCTGGGTGGCTCAGTGGTTGAGCATATATGCCTTTGGCTCAGATTGTGATCCCAAGATTCTGGGATGGAGTACCACACTGAGTTCCCCTCAGGGAACTGTCTGTCTCTCCCTCTGCCTATGTCTGCCTCTCTCTGTTCTCTCATGAATAAATAAATAAAATATATTTTTAAAAAGAAGTGCTGTGTTTTCTTACCTCATTCAAGATATTATTTATAGAGTATTATCTGTTTTGTATCCTTTATTTCTGTATTTCTTCCAGGCTACTGTTTTCTGTCTGTTGGTTTTCTTCTTTCATGTTGGAAACTTTTCTTAACCTTTGGATGATTCTTACATGTCCATCGATATATATGAGCAGGGCACTTGAAAGGCTGATTGGAAGCTTTCTGTATGTGAAGCCAGGGTTTTAGCCACCTGTGGGAAGTGAGCTGGATTTTTAGCTTGGGTTGGAGAGGGGATATAGCTCTCAAATGTCAGCATGTATAGGTCCTTTCTCTGGATCTGTTCAATTTTTGTTAGAGAAAAGTTCAATTTCTATCAGGGGCCATATGCCTCTCCGTGAGCATTCTGGGAACAGCTTGAAATAAAAGGTTAGGTGATCCCTGCATTTAGGATGTGGACTTTTTGTTTCTAGCACTTTGCCTCACTTACCTTCACTCCCAGAGTCTGACTTCTCTCAGGTTTTTTTCTGTGAAGAATTAACCTCTGGTCTCCGCTAGTGAGCAGGATGTGGGTTAGTGGTGGGTGGGTAGGATTAGAAATATGTCTGCTTGCAGTGAGGGAATATGCCTGAGGAGGGTAAAACTCCTTTGTATACAGACTTTCAGTAATGTTCCTGTTTTCGATATGTGCCTCACCCCTAACTCTCCTTGTCCTTGTTTGTTATACCTTAAAAAAATCCCTCTCATTTTGTTGAGATCATGATTTAGGTGGAATACAAATGCATGTGATTCAATTTCTAAGTTCAATAGTAAGTGGAATGGTAGGTTTTGAAGAGTTGTGTTGATAAATAGAAATCTTCTAATGGGCTTGGAAGAAATGGGTCTGAGTGGATCTTGTAAGCTCTGCCTAAGTTGGGCCAGTAATGTGAGATGGATGGATAAGGAGGTTTGGGCACACTTGTCTAAAGTGGAAGGGGTAGTTAGAATGACAAAGTGGGCATGTGGTGGTTTGGGTTTTACATGTGCAAAAGCAAAATGGGAAGATTTTATTTTGAGTTCTTTGATCATGTGTCTTATATGATACTGTGTCAGAATAAAACTGAATGAGTATAAAGAGCTATACTCAGCTATACTCAGCTATGCTGTTTTTAGCTTAACTCAACAGATTTAGTTGATCATAGAAAGACTGTGTCAAAGTCAAAGTCATTGTTTGATCAAGTCAGCTTTGTGCCGAGGAACTTTCTCATCATAGTTACAGACTCCTCTCTCAATGTGTCTTTGGATCCTATTGACATACTAATATTTACAAGAGGGTGTAATAGGTGCTACTGTTGCTAGGAGTATGACTGAATCCAGTGTCCCATTGACAATGAGCTAAGACACCACACTTGTAGAGAAAGAAAAGAACCATTATTTTTATTAGATTATTTTCCAGATGAAATTTAAAGCATATTGGTTGACATCCTCTTTACACTGGTAGCTGTTGATATTATATAAGTATTAAACTTCATTTTAAAAAAGATTTTATTTATTTATTTGATGGAGAAAGAGAGTAAGCAGGGAAAGCGGTAGGCAGCAGAAGAAGGAGAATCAGGTTTCCTGCTGAGCAGAGAGCCTGATGCAGGGCTGGATCCCAGGACTCTGGGATCATGACCTGAGTCAAAGGCAGATGCTTAACTGACTGAGCCACCCAGGTACCCCTTAAATTTCATTTTCAACTGAACTTATTTTTAAAAGGCATATAACTTGATGAAGAATAGGCACGTTTTTCTTATGGATGAATATTGAGCAAAACAAAGCAAAGCTCGTCTATTTTACTGTTATTTTTCTTTTGACTCTTTGGGTATTGAGGCCTCTCCTTGGTTGTAATCTCCAAAATTCTACATGAAAAATTTCTATGTAACAAAGGATATCTGCATTATTATTTTGGTTCCTTTTATGTATTTGAACATTAAAATGCAAGCTTATAGTTTTAATTCCCGGTTTTGTTTTACAAGCAGTTATTATACAAGTGTCATTTTCAGATGTGTACTAGGCTTAGTCTGTCAGAAGTGGCTTATGGATTAGCAAAATGTAATTATCCCTAACTTTTAAATTTAAGGCAACAACTAATAAAACTAAATGAACTTAGATTGCTAACAGGTTGTTGCCTCTGTACAAATTGTGCATTCAAATGCTACAGACTGGCAATCCTGTGATATTTTGTGGCTAATTCCCTCTTCTCATAGATGTATATTGCGATGTATTTCCCCCTTAGGACTGCTTTTGCTGCATCCCAAAGATTTTGAAGAGTTGAATCTTCATTCTCATTAGTTTCCATGAATCTTTTTAATTCTTCCTTAATTTCCTGGTTGACCCTTTTATCTTTTAGCAGTATGGTCCTTAACCTCCACGTGTTTGAGGTCCTTCCAAACTTCTTGTTGTGATTTAGTTCTAATTTCAAGGCATTATGGTCTGAGAATATGCAGGGGACGATCCCAATCTTTTGGTATCGGTTCAGACCCGATTTGTGACCCAATATGTGGTCTATTCTGGAGAAAGTTCCATGTGCGCTTGAGAAGAATGTGTATTCAGTTGAGTTTGGATGTAAAGTTCTGTAGATATCTGTGAAATCCATCTGGTCCAGTGTATCATTTAAAGCTCCCGTTTCTTTGGAGATGTTGTGTTTAGAAGACCTATCGAGTATAGAAAGAGCTAGATTGAAGTCACCAAGTATAAGTGTATTATTACCTAAGTATTTCTTCACTTTGGTTAATAATTGATTTATATATTTGGCAGCTCCCACATTCGGGGCATATATATTGAGGATTGTTAAGTCCTCTTGTTGAATAGATCCTTTAAGTATGATATAGTGTCCCTCTTCATCTCTCACTACAGTCTTCGGGGTAAATTTTAGTTTATCTGATATAAGGATGGCTACCCCTGCTTTCTTTTGAGGACCATTCGAATGGTAAATGGTTCTCCAACCTTTTATTTTCAGGCTGTAGGTATCCTTCTGTCTAAAATGAGTCTCTTGTAGACAGCAAATAGATGGGTCCTGCTTTTTTATCCAGTCTGAAACCCTGCGCCTTTTGATGGGGTCATTAAGCCCGTTCACATTCAGAGTTACTATTGAGAGATATGAGTTTAGTGTCATCATGATATCTATTCAGTCCTTGTTGTTGTGGACTGTTCCACTGAACTTCTTCTTAAAGGGGAATTTTAAGAGTCCCCCTTAAAATTTCTTGCAGAGCTGGTTTGGAGGTCACATATTCTTTTAGTTGCTGCCTGTCTTGGAAGCTCTTTATCTCTCCTTCCATTTTGAATGAGAGCCTTGCTGGATAAAGTACTCTTGGTTGCATGTTCTTCTCATTTAGGACCCTGAATATATCCTGCCAGCCCTTTCTGGCCTGCCAGGTCTCTGTGGAGAGGTCTGCTGTTACCCTAATACTCCTCCCCATAAAAGTCAGGGATTTCTTGTCTCTTGCTGCTTTAAGGATCTTCTCTTTATCTTTGGAATTTGCAAGCTTCACTATTAAATGTCGAGGTGTTGAACGGTTTTTATTGATTTTAGGGGGGGATCTCTCTATTTCCTGGATCTGAATGCCTGTTTCCCTTCCCAGATTAGGAAAGTTTTCAGCTAGAATTTGTTCAAATACATATTCTGGCCCTCTGTCCCTTTCGGCGCCCTCGGGAACCCCAATTAAACGTAGGTTTTTCTTTCTCAGGCTGTCGTTTATTTCCCTTAATCTATCTTCATGGTCTTTTAATTGTTTGTCTCTTTTTTCCTCAGTTTCCCTCTTTGCTATCAACTTGTCTTCTATGTCACTCACTCGTTCTTCCACCTCGTTAACCCTCGTCGTTAGGACTTCTAGTTTGGATTGCATCTCATTCAATTGATTTTTAATTTCTGCCTGATTGGATCTAAATTCTGCAGTCATGAAGTCTCTTGAGTCCTTTATACTTTTTTCTAGAGCCACCAGTAGCTGTATAATAGTGCTTCTGAATTGGCTTTCTGACATTGAATTGTAATCCAGATTTTGTAACTCTGTGGGAGAGAGGACTGTTTCTGATTCTTTCTTTTGAGGTGAGGTTTTCCTTCTAGTCATTTTGCTCAGTGCAGAGTGGCCAAAAGCAAGTTGTATTGGGAAAAAGAGAAAAAGAGAGGAGAGAAAGAAGGAAAGAAAAGAGAAAGAGAAAAAAAGGGAAGAAAAAAAAACACGAAAAAAAAAGAAGAAAAAGAAAGGAGAAAAAAAGGGGGTGGGGAAGGAAACAAATCAAAAAGCAGACAAAACAAAACAAAACAAAACAAAACAAAACAAACAAACAAACAAACAAACAAAAAGAACCACCGGGGAGTATCTTCTGATTCTGTGTACTTTAAGTCCCTTGGCTTCTCCTGGAAGTTGTCCTTCTAGCTGGTCTTCTGGGGGAGGGGCCTGTTGTGCTGATTTTCAGGTGTGAGCAGTTGGGGGAGCTGCTGTGCCCCTGCCTGGTGCAGGGCTCAGTGGGGGTTGTTTGCCCCGTGAGGCCGCAGGAGGAACAGCCCCAGTGGCGGGGCAGCTCTGGAAACCTGGATTCAGCTCCGGCAGGAACTCCGTCTGCAGGGCCTGGAGGCTCCGGGGCGGGGCCGCTGATCTGCTCGGCTCGGGGCAGGAGCGTCCTCGCTGTCCTGGGCCCTCCCGGCCTCTGCCTGTCCCGGGGGAGGCGGGATCCTGGGCTGTGTCCCGGCGCCCTGTGCTCCGGGGCCTGGGCTGTTGGATTCGCGCTCCCGGGCCGCGCAGCCCCCTCCGCGGAGCCGCCCCCGAGCCCCTCCGAGCTGCTCCTGGAACCACGCAGCCCCCTCCGCACGGAGCCTCTTCCTCTGCCCGAGCCCCTCCGAGCTGCTCCCGCCCCGCAGCCCCCTCCGCGGAGCCGCCGCCCGAGCCCCCGAGCTGCTCCGGGTCCCGCCGTGCACGCTGCAGCCCTTAGGGAGCTCGGCGCACTCTCCCGGGGCGCAGGTGTCTGTTAGTGTCCCCGGGAGCCCGAGGGCATCCCCGCCCTCCTGGGTCCTGCTCCACCTCCCTGGAGCCCCTTTCCGCCCGGGAAGGTCGGTGCAGCTCCTGCTCCTCCGGGACGGGGCTCTCCTGTCCTGGGGACACTCGCCCCGGCCTCAGCCCGGCTCCTCGCGGGCCCCTCCCCCTTGGAGGCCTTTGCTTCTTTATTTCTTTTTCCCCGTCTTCCTACCTGGATAGAAGCGCGAACTCTTCTCACTGTTGCATTCCAGCTGGTCTCTCTTTAAATCTCAGGCCGAATTGATAGATTTTCAGGATAATTTGAAGGTTTTCTAGGTAATTTGGTGGGGACAGGTGATTTGGGGACCCTGCTCTTCCGCCATCTTGCCCCTCCCCATAGATGTATCGATATAACTCCTGAGCAGGAAATAGGAGTCATTGTGAGAATGGATATAAGTTTTAGTTATGCTAATATCCATGCTGAGTGAGAATACTCTCCGGTAGATGGGCGTGTGCCTGGGACCCTGATATGTGAGCTAAATAGTTAATGGGCTGTACAGGGAAGAGGAAGCTTTGAGAAAAGCTGGGATTTGAGAAAAATAGGAATGTTAAGGTCTACAGAACTTCTTTTGTAGAAAATGTAAAAGTAGAGAAAATGCTTTGGAGGCCCAGGTTCCTTCAGCATGTGTCAATTTTGCCGTGTCCACCTAGGCTCTTTAGTTAGGGACAGGCAGAAGTAGTTTACTAAACTGTACTACACACAGGACTAGGAAGCCAGATAGTCCTGGCTATGCTACTTCTTAGCTGTGGGATCTGACAGGTTATTTAACAACCATACTTCTCAATTTCCTAATATGTAAAGTTGGCATGATAATACTCTCATCCTAAAGTTGTTGTAAGAGTTAAATGCAATGACGTATACAAAAAATTTAGAGAAATGCTAACCTAGGATATGATCCATAAATGCTAGCTAGCCATTTGAAAAAATGTGGCTATTGTTATTAAAGTGGATGAAGAACCACAAGCAAAATTTCAGTTGTCCTCAAAGAAGTAGGCTAGGTAACAGAATGACTTAAATAAGGACACATTATAGCTTGGCAGATAGAGGGTTGATCACATTGCAGGCTGATCTGAATATGATAGTAATTGCTATCAAATCTGGGTAGGTAGGATTTGTTAGCCTAGGGATGAGGTGAACCAAAAAAGAATTGGAACTTGCATGGATGGGAAAGAAACAAGGCTAGATTGGGGCACAAAATAGAGAATGAGCATGAAGGAGAAGGACTTGACCAGGAATCAAGAAATTAACAGGAAAGGAAAGTTGAATATACTTGGTTACTGAGTTTAATTGGTTCTGTCTTTTGCTTAATCAACAACATAGATATAATAAATGGTTCTCAGAAATCTTTTAACTTTATTTTTAATTTTTAAAAAAAGATTTTATTTATTTATTCATGAGAGACACACACACACAGAGAAGCAGAGACACAGGCAGAGGGAGAAGCAGGCTCCCTGCAAGGAGCCTGATGTGGGACTTGGTATCGGAACTGCAGGATCACGACCTGAGCCAAAGACAGATGCTCAACACCTGAGCTACCCAGGCATCCCAGAAATCTTTTTACTTTAGCATTAAGTAAAATAATTTTTAAAAATATTTTATTTATTTGTTTATTTATTTATTTTAGAGAGAGAGGGAGAAAGAGAGAGAGAATGTGCATGTGAGATGGGGGAAGGGAAGAAGGAGAGGGAGACAGAGAGAGAATCTCTAGCAGACTGCTCCCAAAGCACAGCCAGACAATGGGCTTGATCTCAGGACCTAAGTAAAATAATATATTTTTATTAAATATATCGTCAGCTTTCTAGAAAGAAAGTAGCATAGGAAAACATATATTAAGGATATAATCTGCAATGCATTTTATTTTTTCTATTCTCTAAAGTCAAGGCCCAGGGAGTTAGGAAGTCAGTGGTCAGCTCTAGCTAAGGTGGAATCGGCAGGATACTTCTAAGTGAACTCACCCTTAGAGCAGGGATACCTTCTCTAGTGCTGGGTTCAAATATACTCACCATCAATGGAAGGACAATGCAAATCTCTGCTCCAGCAAGCTAAAAGTTAAGATCAAACAAAGAGACAGAATTAGTCTCCTATCTTTAGGTTGTTTTGGGATATATAATTTCACATTACTAGTTTTTTCTCATTTCTAAATCAAGAAGGGTGTACTGGATATCCTAAGAAACTCCTTAAATATGTGTATATGTATGAGTAAATGAGATGGGTGAGTGGGAGAAACATGTTCACTGAGAGCCTATCATGGCCAAGCTCTAATACCAATACTCAGTGAATGATGAGCATTATCTCATTTTAATTCTCCCAGCATACCAAATGAGAGAAGTAGTATTTTTTCATACTACAAAGAAGGAAACTGAGGTTTAAAGAGTTTATATAACTCTAAAGAAAGTGCTAGGCCTGAATTAGATCAAAGTTTTGACTCCAATTCTGATTCTGTAACTGAATGATCTAGAAACCAAGGGTTCCAGTTTTCAAGTAAACCAGCATTTTCTCTAATTTTTTAAAAAAAGATTTTATTGATTTATTTGGAAGTAAGTGAGAGAGAGAGAGAGAGAACGAGAGAGCACAAGCACAGGGGAGGGACACACGGAGAGGAGAAGCAGGCTCTCCACTGAGCAGGGAGCCTGGCACAGGCTCAATCCCAGGACCCTGGGATCATGATCTGAGCTGAAGACAGACACTTAACTGACTGAGCCACCCAGTTGCCCCAATTTCTCTGACTTTTGAGTATTAGGATTGCGTGAAAGAAAAATCCATAAGCAAAAGTAATAGGCTTAATTTAAATACTTGTTTTTCCCCAAGATATTCAAGGAACATTACATACATCAATGAACACATCCTTAGAGCATCAGTGGGTGCTGATGAATCCACTTCTCTAGCAGTTGGTATATTTGCTGTTCCATTAATAGTCCTCTGCTTTGCTCCTTCATGCTCTTTGCTCAAGTTGCCCCTCACTTATAAGCCTCTTTCTGAAAATCCAATTCCTCTCTTTTCAGTAATATCTCAAATCCCATTCTCATTTGAACTATTTACAAATAACCTTGGTTTAGGAGTTTTTCTTCCAAACTCATACAGAATTTCTTACTATACACTTGGCTTGTTTTACTGCAGTTTACAAGTTGGTAAAACTTACCAGTGTTAAAACTTACAAGTGTTAGATATGTTTCCATGGATATGTGCTTACATTTCTTATCATCAGGTAACTACCATGGCTACTTCTCACTAGCAATGCCTTACTTTATGAATAATTACATATCCATAGAATTACAGATTGTTTTAGTAGCCATAATTCACTTGAAGAAAACAGCACTGAGAACTCAGGTTAAGCAGCGTGACATCAGGGCCAAAGCTCAAATATCTGGAGCCCACACTACCAGGTCCATATCCTGGCACTAATACTTAACCAGTTATGTGATGCTGGGCAGGTGACTTAGTTCCATGTTGCTTAGATTCCTTGCCTATAAGATGATGATGGCACTTCCTATATTTGGCTGGAGAATCAAATGAATAAATAGTTTAGAGTACTCAGAATATAGCCTGCCTTTACAAATACTATACAGGAGTAGGCTATGATTATTTTTTAAGACAAAGATCTAGGGATGCCTGGGTGGCTCAATGGTTGAGCCTCTGCCTTCAGCTCAGGGAGTGATCCTGGAGTCCCAGGATTGAGTCCCGCATCAGGCTCTTTGCAGGGAGCCTGCATCTCCCTCTGCCTGTGTCTCTGCCTCTCTCTCTGTGTCTCTCATGAATAAATAAAGTTTTTTTTTTAAAAGACAAAGATCTATAAAACAGATAGTTATCATTACTTATTTATTTAGAATCCTATAACTTGAGGAGATTAAATTAAATGGTTTTAATAATAATTAAAGGTCTAAAAATATAATTGGATATGTGTTCATTGATATGAGTATTGAGGGAGAGAGATGAATCAAAGTAACACAAAAGTTTTTGAAAATAAGCATGAACATGCTAAAATTGATTCTCTCATCTTCTAGAGTGGTAAATTCACAAATGCTAGAAATACCTGAGGAAGATGGCAGGATGTCTCTTCTGGCTTCCTTAGCTGTGAAGAGGTGATGATGGCCACCTTAGGCTACATTAAAGCTTCTGCACATGGTAAGAGACCTCTTCGCAGATACATTGATATCAAGTTTTCCAAAGGTAGCTGAATTCTCCAGCTGGTAGTTTGAATGCAATCAGATTCTCTGTGGGAGAATAAGAGGATAAATGACTCACCCCAAGCACACAGGCAGTCCAGATACATTCTTTAGAGCAATGAGTTTAAAATTTTAATGCAACAGATTTTAGTATTCTTATATCTACATTTCAGTGGGGCAATTGGAATGATATAAAGTCTATCAAAATAAAATTTCCATTTTGATACACATTACAAACCTCAATCTACTATTTCTGACCCTAAGAATGTAACCCTTTTAAGGGATACTCTTTTAGACATACTCCTAAATTGAGACAGGCGCTTAATTTTCTCCACACAGAGAAAATACTCTTTCAGAAAATTACTTGTATTACAGGATAAAAATCTTCTAAAGGCCGAATCTAGTACTTAATGTGTGCAGCACATTTTTGAAAACCTGAGATTAAAAAGTATAAGAAATATTTGAATGTCATCACTTTTTAAACATTGGTAATGATATGAAAATATATAGTTCTTTATGACCAGGTATTTAAACATAAATTTTCTCATGGTATATCAAGAATTCTACTGTTGTTTTCATTTTATAAAATGTTCCCTATGAAAAACCTTCCAAATATCACTGGAAACTAGAAGGGTTAAAGGTAAGTTTTTTTATGTTATAGATGAATGTTAAATAGATGTGGGGCCTGAGATGTGACACAATCATATTACTCTAAAATTTATGCTCACGCACCTCTAAGCCCCACAGGCCTCTAACGGTACTCTGTAGTAAGCACTCCAGCCTCCCAACTTCTGCTGTTGCTCATTCTTCCCTCCTCCACTGGCCCGGAATGTTATTTCCTTAGATATCTCTGTAAGTTGTTTCTCCATGCCCTTTATATCTTTACTAAATGTCGTCTTCTCATGGAGTCTTCTGGGGTGCCTTGGGTGGCTCAGTTGGTTGAGCCTCAGATTCTTGATTTTGGCACAGATCACAATCTCAGGGCCATAAGATTGAGCCCTGCATGGAACTCCTCACAGGGCTCCACACTCAGCAGGGAGTATGCTTGGGATTCTGTCTCCCTCTCCCTTTGCCCATTCATGGTCTCTCTCTAAATAAATAGATACATGAAATCTTAAAAAAAAAAAATCAGATGTACTCCTGACATCTCATACCCCTTCTGTCTTTTTTTCCCCCTTCGGCACTTAACATTGTCTAACTTATTTATATCTGTATCTCTCCCCTTCAGACTATAAGCTCCTTATCAACCGAAGCTTTAGCTCTATTCTTTACAGTCGTATTACCAGAGCCTAGAATAGTGTCTGGCATAAAGTAGACATTTAAAACATTTTTTCAGTGAATGAGAAAATGAATCCAAAATCTTTGATATATGATGGGGTATTTATGAATATGTCTGATGTACCAGGAATTTCAAACAAAATAATGAGGCCACAATGTAAAGAACAGATACATAGAACAAATCATTATTTTTGTAACATTCTATACATTTCAAAGGCTCTGCTGTTCATAGTCTTTTCCTTCCTTAGTTTTTTTTTTTTTTAAACATAACCATTATTTTCAGAAACAGCTCTGTTGGACTCTGCCTAATTCTTTGTCAGTACTCTACTGTGGAGGACTATGTCTTTGAGGATAAAGACCTCAAAGATAAAGACCTTCCTTTCATTGTCTTGTCTCCTTATTACATGTTGTGCTCTTTTTGGGACCTACTCTCTCAAGAGGCTTTTATATATAAACAAAGTTAGATTTGTCTAATGACTTTTATTAAGGTGCTAAAATTTTAAATTTAACAAAACCACATGTGAAAAGTAATGTTCTTTTGTGTAGATCCGTTTGCAGGGTGATTTTAGTAACTGACACTGCTGTGTACAGTTAGTACAGATTTCTCAGGAGTTTAGTTTGCTGCATGAAACAGAAAACTCATATAACAGTGACTTAAATTAGATAAAGCCTTGTTTTTTCTTATGTAAGGAGAAGTCTGGTTGCTTGAATTGGCTTGGTGACTCTGAATACCAAGGCTGAGATGTCTGTAATTCTTTTGGCTCTTTTCTAAAGGTCTAAGGGGGAGGAGGAAAAATAAAGGACAAAAATAACTATGTCAGCAGAGTAAGATTTCCTTTTTCTGGAGCTTCTCCAGAAGCCCCAACAACAGCTTCTACTTCCATGGCCGTGGCCTCTTCTATGTCCCATGGCCACCCACTTTGCAAGGGAGGTTGGGAAATATAGATGCTTTTTCCCTTGAGCAGCACATGGATGCCGCCAACAAAATTGTAATTCCACTTAATGGGGAAGAAGAGGAGAATGGATATTGAGTAGGCAATCAGCAATCTTTGACAATGTAAAATATACTTGAAAGATAAAATTTCTGTTATCTTTTTCACAGAAAGGAAATTGACCAATTGACCCGTCACATTATTTAAGGAACAGTGTCAGGAAAATTACCTATAGAAAATTGCATTTCAATTTTTCAGAAAGCATGTAAATAAAATATTCTTTATAATATACTGTAGTTGATAAATATAAAGTTAGGGATACATGGTAAGTTCTATAGCAAAGAACAAGTAGAGCATCCACATGATTATGTCTGTTGAAAGACATAATGCTGAGTAATGTATAGAATTGTCAAATTGCTATATTTTATACCTGAAACTAACACAACATTGTATGTTAACTATTCTGGGTTAAAAAAAGAAAACTATACTGGGTTTAAAAGAAAAGGCAAGAAAAAAAAAAAAAGAAGACCCTGCTTAGAAAAAGTTTTAAATAGCAATACAAATTTAAATTGTAGTTCACAGTAATTCAGAATGGTTTGTTGTAGTATATAAAGATTCTAGTGATTATATACTAATTATTTAGATAATACAAGAATTTGATGTACCTTATTTAATAATTACAATTTAATATTTTAAGATTACATGATAATTTAACACATAACGTAAACCATAAATATAACATAATTAACACATAAGCAACAATTAATTAATAAGATTACATAATAAAACATTTATATTTTGCAAACATAAGCAGTTTAAAATATTTCTAGCTTATCTGTTTGATAACTAAGATGGAGGAATATTGCAAATAATGAACTTACTTATCGATGTTTGTTATTAATTCATTTAGAATTGCTTTACTGTAATTTAAAATTTATTTTAGAATTTAGTTTTTAACTAAAAATCATAGTAACCCAGAAAATACATTGGGAAGTTATTGGCAGTGATGATTCAATATTTCTAAGGAAAACCTATAAGATATTTAATTTAAATTTTTTTTCACTGAATCTAGTATCCTTTTTTAAAAATCTTTTTTTTTTTTTTGTATATTTTTTTACTGGAGTTCGATTTGCCAAATATAGTACAACACCCAGTGGCTCATCCCATCAAGTTCCCCTCTCAGTGCCCATCACCCAGTCACCCCATCCCCTGACCCACCTCCCATTCCACTACCCCTTGTTCGTTTCCCAGAGTTGGGGGACACAAGGTTGTCTCTCATGTTTTGTCACCCTTTATGATTTTTCCCACTCATTTTCTCTCTTTCTCTATGATCCCTTACACTATTTTTTATATTCCCCGTATGAGTGAAACCATATGATGATTGTCCTTTTCCAATTGACTTACTTCACTCAGCATAATACCTCCAGTTCCATCCACATCGAAGCAAATGGTGGATATTCGTCATTTTTTTCTTCTTTTTTTGGTATTTTTTTTATTGGAGTTCGATTTGCCAACATATAGTATAACATCCAGTGCTCATCCTGTCATGTGCCCCCCTCAATGCCCATCACCCAGTCACCCCATCCCCCGCCCCTCCGCTTCCTCTGCTTCCACTACCCTTGTTCGTTTCCCAGAGTTAGGAGTCTCTCATGTTATGTCTCCCTCTCTAATATTTCCCACTCATTTTCTCTCCTTTCCCCTTTATTCCCTTTCAATATTTTTTATATTCCCCAAATGAAAGAAACCATGTAATGTTTGTCATTTTCCGATTGACTTACTTCACTCAGCATAATACCCTCCAGTTCCATCCACGTCGAAGCAAACGGTGGGTATTCCTCGTTTTGATGGCTGAGTAATATTCCATTGTATACATAGACCACATCTTCTTTATCCATTCATCTTTCGATGGACATCGAGGCTCCATCCACAGTTTGGCTATTGTGGACATTGCTCCTTATAAACATTGAGGTGCAGGTGTCTTGGCTTTTCACTGCATCTGTATCTTTGGGGTAAATCCCCAGTAGTGCAATTGCTGGGTCGAATGGTAGTTCTATTTTTAACTCTTTGAGGAACCTCCACACAGCTTTCCAGAGTGGCTGCACCAGTTCACATTCCCGCCAACAGTGCAAGAGGGTTCCCCTTTCTCCACATCCTCTCCAACATTGGTTGTTTCCTGTCTTGTTCATTTTCAAAATTCTCACTGCTGTGAGGTGGTATCTCATTGTGGTCTTGATTTGTCTTTCTCTGATGGCCAGTGATGTGGAGCATTTTCTCATGTGCATGTTGGCCATGTCTATGTCTTCCTTGGTGAAATTTCTGTTCATGTCTTTTGCCCATTTCATGACTGAATTGTTTGTTTCTTTGCAGTTGAGTTTAATAAGTTCATTATAAATCCTGGATACTAGCCCTTTATCTGATAGGTCATTTGCAAATATCTTCTCCCATTCTGTACGTTGTCTTTTAGTTTTGTTGACTGTTTCTTTTGCTGTGCAGAAGCTTTTTATCTTGAAGTTCCAAAAGTTCATTTTTGCTTTTGTTTCCCTTGCCTTCATAGATATATCTTGCAAGAAATTGCTATAGCCAAGTTCCTGTGTTCTCCTCTGGATTTTGATGGATTCTTGTCTTACATTTAGATCTTTCATCCATTTTGAGTTTATCTTTGTGTATAGTGAAAGAGAGTGGTCTAGTTTCATTCTTCTGCATGTGGATGTCCAATTTTCCCAGCACCATTTATTGAAGAGACTGTCTTTTTTCCAGTGGAGAGTCTTTCCTGCTTTGTTGAATATTACTTGACCATAGAGTTGAGGGCCCATTTCTGGGTTCTATGTTCTGTTCCATTGATGTGTGTCTGTTTTTGTGCCAGTACCACACTGTTTTGATGACGACAGCTTTGTAGTACAACCTGAAATCTGGCATTGTGATGCCCCAGCTATGGTTTTCTTTTTCAATATTCCCCTGGCTATTTGGGGTCTTTTCTGATGCCACACGAATCTTAAGATGATTTGCTCCAACTCTCTGAAGAAAGTCCATGGTATTTTGATAGGGATTGCATTAAATGTGTACATTGCCCTGGGTAGCATTGACATTTTCACAATATTAATTCTGCCAAGCCATGAGCATGGAATATTTTTCCATCTCTTTATGTCTTCTTCAGTTTCTTTCAGAAGTGTTCTGTAGTTTTTAGGGTATAGATCTTTTACCTCTTTGGTTAGGTTTATTCCTAGGTATCTTATGCTTTCGGGTGCAATTGTAAGTGGGATTGACTCCTTAATTTCTCTTTCTTCAGTCTCATGGTTAGTGTATAGAAATGCCACTGATTTCTGGGCATTGATTTTGTATCCTGCCACACTGCTGAATTGCTGTATGAGTCAAGCAATCTTGTGGTGGAGTCTTTTGGGTTTTCTATGTACAGTATCATGTCATCTGCGAAGAGGGAGAGTTTGAATTCTTTGCCAATTTGAATGCCTTTTATTTCTTTTTGTTGTCTGATTGCTGAGGTTAGGACTTCTAGTACTATGTTGAATAGCACTGATGAGAGTCGGCATCCTCGTCGTGTTCCTGATCTTAGGGTGTTGAACCAACTGTGCATCCCAGGGATAAATCCCACTTGGTCATGGTGAATAATCTTTTTAATGTACTGTTGGATCCTATTGGCTAGTATCTTGTTGAGAATTTTTGCATCTGTGTTCATCAGGGATATTGGTCTATAGTTCTCCTTTTTGGTGGGGTCTTTGTTTAGTTTTGGAATTAAGGTGACGCTGACCTCATAAAACGAATTTGGAAGTATTCTGTCCCTTTCTATTAATTGGAGCAGCTTTAGTAGAATAGGTATTATTTCTTCTTATCGTTTGATAGAATTCCCCCGGGAAGCCTTTTGGCCCTGGACTTTTGCATCTTGGGAGGTTTTTGATGACTGCTTCCATTTCCTCCCTGGTTATTAGTCTGTTAAGGTTTTCTATTTCTTCCTGTTCCAGTTTTGGTAGTTTGTGGTTTTCCAGAAATGCACTCATTTCTTCTAAATTGCTTAATTTATTGGCATATAGCTGCTCATAATACGTTTTTAAAATCGTTTGTATTTCCTTAGTATCGGTTATGATCTCTCCTCTTTCATTTGTGATTTTATTAATTTGAGTCTTTTTTATTTTAATAAGGCTGGCTAGTGGTTTATCTATCTTATTAATTCTTTCAAAGAACCAACTCCTGGTTTTCTTGATCTATTTCACAGTTATTCTGGTCTCTATTCCACTGAGTTCTGCTCGAATCATTATTATCTCTCTTCATTGCTTGGTGTAGGTTTTATTTGATGTTTTTTTTCTCCAGTTCCTTTAGGTGTGAGGTTAGCTTGTGTATTTGAGTTTTTTTCCAATTTTTTGAGGGATGCTTGTATTGAGATATATTTCCCTCTTAAGAGTGCTTTTGATGTATCCCAAAGATTTTGAACAGTTATGTCTTCATTTTCAATAGTTTCTATGAATCTTTTTTTTAAAAAGATTTTATTTATTCATAAGAGACACAGAGAAAGAGAGAGAGAGGCAGAGACACAGGCAGAGGGAGAAGCAGGCTCCATTCAGGGAGCCTGATGTGGGACTTGATCCTGGGACTCCAGGATCATGCCCTGGGCTGAAGGCATGCATTAAACTGCTGAGCCACCCAGGGATCCCTAGTTTTGTATTCTTTTTCTTTTCTTTTCTTTTTTCTTTCTTTCTTTCTTTCTTTCTTTCTTTCTTTCTTTCTTTCTTTCTTATCCCTAGTTTCTATGAATCTGTTTAATTTTTCTCTAATTTCCTGGTTGACCCATTCATCTTTTAGTAGGATGCTCTTTAACTTCCATGTGTTTGCGTTTCTACCAAATTTCTTCTTGTGATTGGGACACCTGGGTGGCTCAGCAGTTTAGCATCTGCTTTCAGCCCATTATCCTGGATTCCCAGGATTGAGTCCCACATCAGGCTCCCTGCATGGAGACTGCTTCTCCCTCTGCCTGTGTCTGCCCCCCCCCACCCCCATGTCTCTCATGAATAAATAAAATCTTTAAAAAAACTATCAAATTTCTTCTTGTGATTGAGTTCTAGTTTCAAAGCATTGTGGTCTGACAAGTAGGATTTATCCCCGGGACACAAGGCTGGTTCAACACTTGTAAAACAATCAATGTGATTCATCATATCAGCAAGAGAAAAACCAAGAACCATATGATCCTCTCATTAGATGCAGAGAAAGCATTTGACAAAATACAGCATCCGTTCCTGATCAAAACTCTTTAGAGTGTAGGGATAGAGGGAACATTCCTCAACATCTTAAAAGCCATCTACAAAAAGCCCACAGCAAATATCATTCTCAATGGGGAAGCCCTGGGAGCCTTTCCCCTAAGATCAGGAACAAGACAGGGATGTCCACTCTCACCACTGCTGTTCAACATAGTACTGGAAGTCCTAGCCTCAGCAATCAGACAACAAAAAGACATTAAAGGCATTCAATTTGGCAAAGAAGAAGTCAAACTCTCCCTCTTCGCCGATGACATGATACTCTACATGGAAAACCCAAAAGCCTCCACCCCAAGATTGCTAGAACTCATACAGCAATTTGGCAGTGTGGCAGGATACAAAATCAATGCCCAGAAATCAGTGGCATTTCTATACACTAACAATGAGACTGAAGAAAGAGAAATTAAGGAGTCAATCCCATTTACAATAGCACCCAAAAGCATAAGATACCTAGGAATAAACCTAAGCAAAGAGGTAAAGGATCTATACCCTAAAAACTATAGAACACTTCTGAAAGAAATTGAGGAAGACACAAAGAGATGGAAAAATATTCCATGCTCATGGATTGGCAGAATTAATATTGTGAAAATGTCAATGTTACCCAGGGCAATTTACACGTTTAATGCAATCCCTATCAAAATACCATGGACTTTCTTCAGAGAGTTAGAACAAATTATTTTAAGCTTTGTGTAGAATCAGAAAAGACCTTGAATAGCCAGGGGAATTTTAAAAAAGAAAACCATATCTGGGGGCATCACAATGCCAGATTTCAGGTTGTACTACAAAGCTGTGGTCATCAAGACAGTGTGGCACTGGCATAAAAACAGACACATAGATCAATGGAACAGATTAGAGAACCCAGAAGTGGACCCTCAACTTTATGGTCAACTAATATTTGATAAAGGAAGAAAGACTATCCATTGGAAGAAAGTCTCTTCAATAAATGGTGCTGGGAAAATTGGACATCCACATGCAGAAGAATGAAACTAGACCACTCTCTTTCACCATACACAAAGATAAACTCAAAATGGATGAAAGATCTAAATGTGAGACAAGATTCCATCAAAATCCTAGAGGAGAACACAGGCAACACCCTTTTTGAACTTGGCCACAATAACTTCTTGCAAGATACATCCACGAAGGCAAAAGAAACAAAAGCAAAAATGAACTATTGAGACTTCATCAAGATAAGAAGCTTTTGCACAGCAAAGGATACAGTCAACAAAACTCAAAGACAACCTACAGAATGGGAGAAGATATTTGCATATGACGTATCAGATAAAGGGCTAGTTTCCAAGATCTATAAAGAACTTATTAAACTCAACACCAAAGAAACAAACAATCCAATCATAAAATGGGCAAAAGACATGAAGAGAAATCTCACAGAGGAAGACATAGACATGGCCAACATGCACATGAGAAAATGCTCTGCATCACTTGCCATCAGGGAAATACAAATCAAAACCACAATGAGATACCACCTCACACCAGTGAGAATGGGGCAAATTAACAAGGCAGGAAACCACAAATGTTGGAGAGGATGTGGAGAAAAGGGAACCCTCTCACACTGTTGGTGGGAATGTGAACTGGTGCAGCCACTCTGGAAAACTGTGTGGAGGTTCCTCAAAGAGTTAAAAATAGACCTGCCCTACGACCCAGCAATTGCACTGTTGGGGATTTACCCCAAAGATACAAATGCAATGAAACGGGACACCTGCACCCCGATGTTTCTAGTAGCAATGACCACAATAGCCTGCACCCGGGACACCTGCACCACGATGTTTCTAGCAGCAATGGCCACAATAGCCAAACTGTGGAAGGAGCCTCGGTGTCCATCGAAAGATGAATGGATAAAGAAGATGTGGTTTATGTATACAATGGAATATTACTCAGCCATTAGAAATGACAAATACCCACCATTTGCTTCGACGTGGATGGAACTGGAGGGTATTATGCTGAGTGAAGTAAGTCAGTCGGAGAAGGACAAACATTATATGTTCTCATTCATTTGGGGAATATAAATAATAGTGAAAGGGAATATAAGGGAAGGGAGAAGAAATGTGTGGGAAATATCAGAAAGGGAGACAAAACATAAAGATTCCTAACTCTGGGAAACATGAACTAGCGGTGGTGGAAGGGGAGGATGGCGGGGGGCGGGGGTGAATGAGTGACGGGCACTGAGGGGGGCACTTGACAGGATGAGTACTGGGTGTTATTCTGTATGTTGGTAAATTGAACACCAATAAAAATAAATTTATTAAAAAATAAAACCAAAGAACATAGCATTGTGGTCTGAAAATATGTAGGGGACAATCCCAATCTTTTGGTATTGGTTGAGACCTGGTTTGTGACCCAGCATGTGGTCTATTCTGGAGAAAGTTCCATGTGCACTTGAGAAGAATGTGTATTCAGTTGTGTTCAGATGGGAAGTTCTGCATATATCTTTGAAATCCAGCTGGTCCAGTGAATCATTTAAAGCCCTTTTTTTTCTTGGTGATGTTGTGCTTAAATATGTCATTTGCAGAAAGCGCCATGTTGAAGTCTCCCAGTATTAGTGTATTATTATCTAAGTATGTCTTTACTTTGGTTTTAATTGATTGATATACTTGGTAGCTCCCATATTCAGGGCATAAATATTCATGATTGTTAGGTCTTCTTGTTGGATAAACCGTTTAAGTATGATATAGTGTCCCTCTTCAGCTCTTACTACAGTCTTTGGGGTAAACTTTAATTCATCTGATATGAGGATTGCTACCCCAGCTTTCTTTGAGGACCATTTGAATGGTAAATGGTTCTCCAACCTTTCATTTTCAGGCTGCAGGTGTCCTTACATCTAAAATGAGTCTCTTGTAGACAGCAAATAGATGGGTTCTGCTTTTTTATCCAGTCTGAAACTTTGCATCTTTTGATGGGATCATTTAGACCATTCACGTTCAGAGTAACTATTGAAAGATATGAATTTAGTGTCATCATAATACCTATTCAGTCCCTGTTTTTGTGGATTATTTTTTTGGACTTCCTCTTTCTTTTACAGAGTCCCCCTTAATATTTCTTGCAGAGCTGGTTTGGTGGTCACATATTCTTTCAGTTTCTGCCTATCTTGAAAGCTCTTTATCTCTCCTTCTATTCTGAATGAGTCTTGCTGGATAGAGTATTCTTGGCTCAATGTTCTTCTCATTTAGGACCCTAAATATATCCTGCCAGCCCTTTCTGGCCTGCTAGGTCTCTGGAGAGGTCTGCTGTTAACCTAATACTTCTTCCCATATAAGTTAAGAATCTCTTGTCTCTTGCAGTTTTAAGGATTTTCTCTTTATTTTTGGAATTTTCAAGTTTCACTATTAAATGTCAAGGTGTTGAATGGTTTTTATTGATTTTAGCGGGGGACCTCTCTATCTCCTGGATCTGAATGCCTGTTTCCCTCCCTAAATTAGGGAAGTTCTCAGCTATGAGTTGTTCAAATATGCTTTCTGGTCCTCTGTCCCTCTTGGTGCCCTCTGGAATCCCAATTAAACGTAGATTTTTCCTTCTGAGGCTATCATTTATTTCCCTTAACCTTTCCTCATGGTCTTCTAATTGTTTTTCTCTTTTCCTCAGCTTCCTTCCTTGCCATCAACTTGTCTTCTACATCCCTCACTCTTTCTTCCACTTCATTAACCCTCGTCATTAGGACCTCCAGTTTAGATTGCATCTCATTTAATTGATTTTTAATTTTGGCCTGATTAGATCTAAATTCTGCAGTCATGAAGTCTCTTGAATCCTTTATGCTTTTTCCCAGAGCCACCAGTAGCTTTATAATTGTGCTTCTGAATTGGCTTTCTGACATCATATTGTAAGCCATATTCTGTAATGTTGTGGCAGAGTAGTTTCTGATTCTTTCTTTTTTGGTTAATTCTTCCTTCTAGTCATTTTGCTCAGTGCAGAGTGGCTGTATGAGTGGGCTGAGTCACGAATATCAACCATGACCTAAGTAAATTTCAGCCTAGATGATTCTGACGAGGTCAGGGATCAGAAAATTAAAACAAAGATCAGAATGAAATAAAACAAAAGGGCCATTAAAGTGAAAAACAAATTTTTTAAAAAAAGTAGTAAAAAAATAAAAGGCCAAAAATCCCAAAGAAGAAAAAGATGAAAAAAGAAAAAAAAGAAGAGAAAAAAAGCAAAAGTAAAGAGGAAAATAAAAAAGAAAAAGAAAAGAGAGAAAAAATAGTGGGGAAGGTACTGGGAGATGGTGGTGGTGATGAAGTTGTAGTGGAGGGAGAATGTAGTCTACCTGAGGGGTTCTAGAGGGTGATCCTCTTGGTTCTGAGTATATTACGTTCTGTATGTTAGAAGATGCTCAGTCCCAAATTTATATAAACCAGCAATACTTGTAGAAAGCCCCAACACTGACCATCAAAACATAAGATAAAAGAGGGGGGCACAATGGGAATGAAGAGAGAATATAATCTCAAAGAATGAACCAGCACGATATGGTTACTTAGAACCACTTGGTTCTGGGTGCATGCTGGTCATGTTTTAGAAGGTATTAACTTCCGCTACTGTAGAACAAAACGAGGCAGAGAAAACAAAAAAAACCCCACAAAACAAAAAACCATATATCTCCCAAAATTAAATTGAGTATATTGAAGGGAATCTAGAAGTTGAAAATATATCTAGGACCTATAATTATAGAAATATGAAAGTCAAAAAGGAAGACACTTAAAAATGAAGAGGTGCTAAAATATTGTAGTTAAGGTGGGAAAAGAGAAAAAAATATTGGAAATTTTTAGTCTGATATAAAAATGAGCTGTACTGGTAAAAGGGAAAAAAGTAGGAGGGGTACCATCTAGTTCTATAGAGTATAAATCCCTGGGCTTCCCCTGGAGCTTCTATCGCTGCTAGGTCGAGAACTTGCTCTTCCCCTGTCCTTCCAGCTGGTCTTCTGGGGGAGGGGCCTGCTGTGCTGACTCTCAGGTGTGTGCACCTGGGGGAGCTGCCTCCCCCCCCCCGCCAGGTGCTGGGCTCAGTGGGAGCTGTTGACCCCGTGAGGCCCCTGTCCCTTGGGGGCCCCGCTCCTCTCAGGCACAGGGCGACACCCGGAGGAACACCACTGGTAGCGGCCAGCTCTCCAGCTCTGGAGTCAGCTCCCCCAGTAACTACCACAGTCTCCCAGTCCACACAGGCCTGGATGCTCCGGGGGCAGAGGACGTTGACCTGCACAGCTCGGGGCGGCCGGTGGCAGGAGCATCCTCGCTGTCCTGTGTGCTCCCCACCTCCACCTGTCCCGGGGGGAGCACAGGATCCTGAGCTGTGTCCCCCCGCGCCCTGGGCTCCCGGGCCTGCGCTGCTGGAATTGCTCCCAGGGTGCAGCTCCCGAAGGCAGCAGGGCGCAGCCCCCTCGCCCGGAGCCCCCACCTGACCCACCAGCTTCTCCCCGAGGCCCCCCGGGGGCGCTCCAGCCCTTTACCGAGATCAGCTGCGGTGCGCTTTCCCCCAGGCACACTTTTGTTAGTGACCCCGGGAACCTGGAGGCTCCACTGTCCCTCCTGGGATCCTGCCCGAGTTCCCTGCTGAGCGCCTTTCCCTCCGGGAAGAATCCGGTGCGGATTTTTAAAGTTCCCGCTTCTCTGGGGCTGGGCTCTGCTGTCCCCGAGGTTCTCACCGTCCCCCTTAGCCTGGTTCCTCGCAGGGGCCCCTACCCCACTGGAGTCTTTTTATCTTTTTTTTCTGCCTTCCTACCTTATTAGAAGCAAAAACCCTTCTTTCTGTAGCGTTCCAGTTGTTCTCTCTTTAAATCTCAGGTTTGGTTCAGAGGTGTTCAGGATGGTTTGAAAGTTATCTAGGTAAGTGGGTGGGGCTGGGTGAGTTGAGGACTCTCCTCCTCCGCCAGTTTGCCCCACCCCTAAATTTCTTTTATTCTAGCAAGTACTTAAGAAATGACTATAGGTGGCCTATCATACATGGTATAAAAATTGTAAATGGAATGAAATAAATCAAATCCCTAAAGAAGCAATACAATTTAATTTTTAAAATGTACTTTATAATTGAACAATATGTTTTAATCCTAGGGGAAAAGTTTTTGTACCCTGGTTTTCCTTAATTTTAAAGGAATGAGAATCTTACTTTTTTTTTTTTTTTAAAGATTTCATATATTTATTTGTGAGAGACAGACAAAGAGAGAGAGAGAGACAGAGACAGAGATACAGAGAGAC
This sequence comes from Canis lupus dingo, assembly GCF_003254725.2. NCBI lineage: Eukaryota > Metazoa > Chordata > Mammalia > Carnivora > Canidae > Canis > Canis lupus. The sequence goes on along the minus strand of NC_064250.1, from coordinate 22,317,897 downwards.
AGAGAGGCAGAGACACAAGCAGAGGGAAAAGCAGGCTCCGTGCAGAGAGCCTGATGTGGGACTCCATCCCAGGACTCCAGGATCATGTCCTGGGCCGAAGGCAGGCGGCAAACTGCTGTGCCACCCAGGCAGCCCAGTCTTACTAACTTCGAATTAACACACAATTTAAAAATAGTTGTCTGAGCGTAACTGGGTGTCTCAGTCAGTGAAGTGTCTGCCTTCGGCTTTTGTCATGATCCTGGCCCCAGGATACTGGCTCCCTGCTCAGTGGGAAGCCTGCTTCTCCCTCTGCCTCTGCCCTCCCCTGCTCATGTTCTCTCTTTCTCTCAAATAAATAAATAAATAAATAAATAAAATCTTAAAAAAAAAAGAAAAATAGTTGTCTTTATTTTTTAAATTTCAAATTATAGACAAAGGGTTATTTTATATAATTTTGTGGCTTAAGAAATGTATATATAATGATAATTTAAATTAAGGCTCAGGATGTAAGTGTGACTCACACATGGTTGTTGCATTTAAGAAGTTTCTAGTTGGGTGGAAAAACAGATGTATGAGATATTAACATCCTTTATGATTAAGCAGTATGCTAGAGGTGTATGAACAAAGCACTGTGGTGTCTAGAGGGAGGAGGAGGTGATGCCAAAGGAATTCATGAAGGACAATGATGGTTGACTTGGATCTTGACGGCATTGTATCAGGTGCAAAATTAGAGGATGGGCATTCCAGAGAGGGAACAGGTTATACAGAGGGAGAATTCCCTGAATAGATACTAGGTGGGGAGTGGCTGTTGGAGGTGATGCTTGGCAAGAAGCTGAAGCTGACCGTGAAGATCCTAGTATGCCTATTGAGAGACTTTGGGTTTCACTTGTAGACAGTAAAGGGCTAATAGAACTTTTAAGCAGCACAGTGATATGGTTTGATTCAGGTATTTTGTTGTTTTTTGTGTGGGGGAGGGGCAGAGGGAGGGAGAGAATCTCAAGCAGGCTCCATGCCCAGCACAGAGGTTGATGCAGGGCTTAATTGCACAACCCTAAGATCGTGACCTGAACTGAAATCAAGAGTGCTTATATGACTGAGCCACCCAGGAGCCCCATAACCAGATTTAGTTTTAACAGATATGAGGGTAATGACAACTAAGAGGACAGATTGGGGCAGATAACAATTATTGGTAAGGAGGCCACCAGGTGACTGTTGTTGTAGCCCAGGTAACATGATGAGGACATGAATGAAAGTGGCCCTAAGGAACTAATCAAGAAGGTGAGTTTGGGATATTTTCTCTTAGGATTAGGTATATACTTATGGAGGTATGTGTGTTTGGTTATGGAAGTCATGACTGCCTAGAGTTGACTATAACTCTGATGTTTCTAGCTTGGAAAATTACATAGCTATCATTTAATGATATTAAGAATTTAGGAAGCAGAACAGGTATTTTGAAGCAAGATAATGAGTTCAGTTTGGACATCAATTTTCAGGAGCATCTATTTAGTAGACAGAGATATGAATCTAGAAATAGAATTTGAGAGATTCTCGACTCATCCCTAAAAAAATAATAGTCGATAAAAGACCTGGAAGGAAAGTATATTATCTTCATATTGCACATCAACTGCAACAGAGAGATTATGTAGCTTGCTTAAAGTCAGTAGAGATGGTGAAAGGTTATAGGAAAAAGCCAACATCTAATCAAGGTCTTCTTTTTTTTTTTAAGATTTTATTTATTCATAAGAGACACATAGAGAGAGGCAGAGGCATAGGCAGAGAAGAAGCAGGCTCCGTATGGGACTTGATCCTGGGTCTCTGGGATCATGACCCAAGCCAAAGGCAGATGCTCAACTACTAAGCTCAGATGCTCAACTACTAAGCTACCCAGGTGCCCCTAATCCAGGTCTTCTGATGCCAGGGTATTATTTAATTTCTTAGAGCCTCGGTTTTTTCATATGTTAGATGAGGATAAGGGCAACTTCCTTATTTTATTAATTAATTATGATTAATTAAGATACAAAGTAGCATATATATATATATATATTAGAGATTTTTACTTATTTATTCATGAGAGACACACAGAAAGAGAGAGAGAGAGACAGAGACAGAGACACAGGCCGAGGGAGAAGCAGGCTCCCCGCAAGAAGCCTGATGTGGGACTCAATCCTGGATCCTGGGATCACACCCTGGGCCAAAGGCAGATGCTCAACTGCTGAGCCACCCAGGCGTCCCTACAAAGTACCATGTATTGACACAGTGCCACAATCAAACAGTTCTTAAAAGTGTGTTAACTTCTTTCTTTTGTTTATAAATGCTGATGTGGGATGACAAAGACTCTCTTTGGTTGAACGATAGATTGGCTCCTTTGAGCCCTCTTTCTGAATAGTCCTTGTCCTTGGAAGCCTCTTCTGCTTGCCAAGTCCAGTTTTAGCAAGTATCTTGCTAAGTCAGTTTAGAGAGAACCCCCTACTCTTGATATCTGATCACCTTTGATATAAAATCAAATTGCTCATCCTTCACCTTCAGTATATCATTACTCTAATCTGCCTTCAGCAAGAATTCTATGAAATTGTTTTATCAATAATCCCCCTACCCTTGCAGCCTTCTTTTAGTAATTTTCGATCCACTGACAATCCTCCCCACCCCAGCTCTGCTCCTTAGCTACACATTCTCAGCTATCTTTACTGTATTCACTGTTGAGCCTGATTTGTCTTTCTGAATAAAGAAAGCCTTCATTACCTTCTAACAGATGTCAAAATATTCTTTTCTTTAATAAGATCTTAATATGACTATATCTAATAATATTCCTAGAGGTCTAGTAATTAGGCAGCTTCCTGTGTGTCCAGTTGGATGCCCTTACTACTCAAGGCTGGTTGTTCAAACATGGTCAGAACCAGAGCACACAAAATGGGCATCAGGTTAAGGCTGAGAGCCAAGAGATAGGATTACAGGGACAGCCAGGGTTGAAAATAGTCACCTGAAAATGTGGAAAGCTGAATGATTGACCCATAGTATGGTTCAGGATGAACCCAGAAAGTAGGGAAACAGCCAACATCATGGGAAATAAGGATACAAGAAGGAGGTGCTAAAGTGATCTAATTCCATTTTTTTTTCTTGCTCAGGGATATTTTTTAAAAAGTTAAATATCTTTTGGCTTTTGTGTAAAGCCTCTTTGGCTACTTTGGCATCTGACACACAATAGACTCTATGGGAGATGGAGGTCAGCTCTGTTGTTGCATATGCATGCTTTTAAATCAATACAATGAACACCAGTATCCTAGACGGTCTGCCAGGGAAATGGGATTTTGCAATTACAAGAGTTATCATTTATGTCAGTATTCCTAATTTTTAAAATATCAGAACATAATAACATTCAATATAAAAACTATCTTTACCATAATTGACTATTGGGGGGATAATTCAGAAAGCATTAGATGACGGGAGGACTTACAGGCTTCCATTAAGGATGTTACTGATCGTTCTTCTCTAGTTGTGGGATATATGTGCTATATATAGTTTTAGTGTTGCTAGTGTCCCTTAATTCTCCTGAAAGCTCAAGACCTGAAGAGAAGGCAGGGTGGGCAGCAAGGAGAAGTGCAAGGGTCAACCATAAAGGGAAAGTATGTGGGGTAGAATCAAAAGAAGAGAAAAAGATTCAGCAGCTACAGCAAATTAGTGTGCAGCCATTGGAGTTTCTCAAGATTCATAGGGTTACACATTATGAAAATTGGTATTTCAGAAGATGGAAAGTGAAAGGAGCTAGAAAGGATTTTTAAAAAAGTGAGATTTTGTGAGATCCTCATTGTGTTACCTTTGCAATGTCATATCAGACCTTGTTTAAGATCTATTTGATATCAGAAGTAAAAATATTCAAACTGAATTTAAAAATGTAATGATTAGACTAATGGCATAATTTGTATGGCCAGAAGTGCTAACTGAATTTAGAGTACAGTGAGAAGGTAGAAGGAGAGGGACAGATCCGAAGACAGACCACTTCTGTGTGTGTTGTGTCCTAGGGGCTCCTGTGTAGAGACTGGGAAGGGAGGCATTGCAGCAATGCCCATTATCAGGAGAAGATTGGAACCTGGGCTCCGGCTTACTGTGTGCCTTTTAGCAAGTGGATTTCTTCCAATTCTGGGACAAAGATAATAAAAAATTAATCTACTATTAATCTCCTGGTTAAATGTTTATGTATGGTCATGATCAGAATCATAAAACTGAATGAATTATTAGGGATTAATTTAATATAAAAAAGGTAACTGGTAGTTTCTAAACTCCTGCAGGTAGTCCAATTGTGAGAAAATAAATTGTTTATAAAATAATATGATCCATACTACTAGGTGTGATTTTTCTCTGAAATAAATTTTAAAACTTATTTAATAATAAATTTTAAATTCATTTAGGATGGAATCCCTGCTCTATTCCTACTAGCTTCAGAACTTCATTAAGTTCTTAAACCCTCTATTTCATGTCCAAAGTGAAACAGTTTTATGTATGTCAAGAAATATTGTGGAGGTGCTATATTTACGTTGACTATCAGAGTAAAAGGTGTCTTCTTTTTTTTTTTTTTTTTTTTTACACAAATGAGGTTTTTTTTTTTTTTTTGGCCATCTTTCAGTTTAAGATAATGTCTTGATAATTTTTTCAAATTTCTGGCTTCTTAGTAGTCTTTGTCAAAAAGAAAAAAAAAAGATTCAGAATAATCAATGCCCACTCTTAGCCCACTCTGCTCTTCACCCTGGCAAAGGATAGTTTAACTTTTGCTAGTGTGGGGTTAGTGAAAAGGTATCTTCCAGAGACACTCAGAATGGAATATTGAGACTTCTCTAAGCCATAGGTGATTACAGAATTATTCTATCTCCATCTTTTAGCCCTTGAATGTGCCCTTTCTAGTTATTTAAATGGTCAGACTCTGAGCTATCAATTGTTTTTTAGTTTAAAAACTCTTATCTGGCAGCCCCGGTGGTTCAGCGATTTAGCGCCATCTTTAGACCAGGGCATGATCTTGGAGACCTGGGATTGAGTCCCACGTCGGGCTTCTTGCATGGAGCCTGCTTCTCCCTCTGCCTGTGTCTCTGCCTCTCTCTCTCTCCTCTCTGTGTCTCTCATGAATAAATAAATAAATAAAATCTTAAAAAAAATTCATCATTTATGAACCCATAATATACATGCAAAAAAATCAGAAAATACGTATAAATAGCTAAACATCTTTTTTTTCTGTGTATATATATGTATATTTTACAAAAATTGAATCATGCTATATAAAAACTATTTGCCAACTTGCTCTTTTCTGTGCATTTTTGCATTTACAAGCATTTCTGGCATAATGCAATGTATGTGTTCCTGAAAAACCCTGTATTTGGCAAAACTGCACACTAAAAGTGACAGGGCTTAATTGAAAAATAAGTTTAGGGAAGAATATTAAAAATCCAAGCAAATCTGTAAGCAGAGCACTTGCAAAAACAATCATTGGTACCTGGGGAGATAAGTTGGGCTGTCAGGCAGACAATTCAGCATGACTACAGCATGACATGTCAGATATATATATATATAAAAGCAAGAACAATACAATACAGTGGCAGTGCATTAACCCTTTAATTAGATCTGGAAGGAGTATGCTGAGCAGGAGTATGTACAATACAGGTGGAAACGGAGCTCTGAGGCAGTGGGTTTACCTTCAAGGTAGGCCTGGATGCCAGTGAAACTGAACCGAGAGCTGTGCCTGTCTGGGCATATGCCCCTCTGAGTAGGAAGGTGCTAGGGATCAAATTTTGTCCTCCCAAAATTATATATTGAAGCCTTAACCCTCTATATGATGGTATGTGGAGATAGGGCCTTTGGAAGATAATTAGGTTTAAATGAGGTCACTAGGATGCAGCCCTCATGATAGAATTAGTGTATTTATAAGAAGAGACACCAGAGAGTTTGCTTTCTATCTCTATGCCATGTGAGGACACAGTGAGAGGCTGGTCATCTAAAAGCTAGGAAGATGGTCCTCACCAGGAACTGACCACACTGACACCTTGATCTTGGATTTGTAGCTTCCAGAGCTGTGAGAAAATAAATTTGTGTTAAGTCACCCAGTGGATAGTATTTTGTTATGGCAATCTGAGCTGACTTAAGACAGAAAGTCTGTGAACAAACTCTTTTAAAGTTTATTTATCTGGGGTACCTGGGTGGCTCAGTTAGTTGGGCGTCTGCCTTTGTCTCAGACCCTGGGATTGAGTCCCATATTGGGCTTCCCTGCTCAGTGGGGAGTCTGCTCCTTTCTCTGTCTGCCACTCTGCCTCCTTGTGCCCCCTCTTTCTCTCTCTATCAAATAGATAAATGCAAAATTAAAAAAAATAAAATGTATTTATATATTTTTCAACTTTTTATTATGGAATTTTTTAAGCACACCTATAAGTAAATAAAATAATATAGCTAAAAGCTAGCTTCAACAGATATCATTATTTTTCTAATCCTGTTGTTTCTGTTTTCCTAGTGCTACCCTTCACTTCCCCTTTCCCCCTCACTGAAATATTTTGGAGCAAATCCTGACATTGTAACATGTTACTTGTTAATAACTTGGTATATATTTCTGTTGGATGAAGACAACCTGTAAAGCATTATGCCGTCATCACACCTAACAAAATTGACCAAAACTCTTTAATATGTAATATCAAATCTGTGGTCAAGTTTTTCCAGTTAAAAAAATCTTTTTATATTTGCTTTCTTTGAATCAAAATTTAAGGAAAATCTACAAATTTGATTTGGTTGTAGTATTTTAAATTAGTTTTTGGATAATGTCTATAGTTTATTTTTGAAAATATTAGTAAATATGTATGGCTATTGATATTTCTCCTTTATTACATATACGGCTTACTATTATGCTCCTTGCTATATTTCACTTAATAGCTAAATCTTGGAGACCACTCTACATTAGTATACTGAAAGAATCATCAGTTCTTTTTATAGTTGCATAGTTGCATAGTACTCCATTGATGGGCATACCATAGTTTATTTAATCAGTCTTATACTGATGGAATTTGGGTTGTTTGCAATCTTTTCTTATTATAAATTTTATAAATCATGCCATAATAAATAGCTTTTTTTGCATATTTCATATTCTCAGGCACTTGTTTTAAATTTTCTTAAAATATAGACCAAGGGGCTCTTGCTGTCAATGCAGCTTTTGAGTAAATGGCTTTTCCTTTCCTGATAATGCTTAGAAGTCTACCCCTTCTATTCTGTTTCTACTTACCTAGGGAAACTTGCATATCAGCCAAAATGACTCCAAATTTATACCGACGTAATTCCACTTTTTATCAATCATATATATAACAAAATATGTGTACAGAAACATGTATTACAGGATATATATATATATATATATATATATATATATATATACCCATACTCCTAACTTCCTTCATACCACATATCTATATTATCATTTTTAATGGCTATTGTATTAGTTATCTATTATTGCATTGCAAATTACCCCAGAACTTGGTAGCTTAAAGCAATAAACATTTATGTAAGGTAAGGCCTACAGAAATCTCAAGGCTCTTAAAGGCTAGTACATTGTGGTGAGCATGGCTTAATTTATAGAGTTGTCTAATCACTGTGTTGTGCAACTGAAACTAATGTAACATTGTGTGTCAACTATACTAAAAAAAAATTAAAGAAGGAACCAATGCCATCAACACCTTGATTTCAGACTTCTAGCCTTCAGAACTGTGAAACAATACATATCTGTTGTTTAAGCCAACCAATTTGTGGTAGCACCAACTATATACTTCAATTAAAAAAGAAAAAAACTCAAGGCTTACTGGGGCAGGATTTGCTAGTGAGCTCACATACATTCCTGCTGGCGGGCTTGTGTTCCTTGCAGGCCACTGGACTCAGTTCCTCACTGGTGGTTCTCTGGAGTCTGTCCTTAGTTCCTTGCCATGTGGGCTTCTCCATAGAGCATCTCACAGTAGCTGGCTCCTAACAGAGGAAGTGAGAGAGCAAGAAAAGGCGACCAAGACAGAAGCCATTCTCTTAGTAGCCCAGTCTCGGAGGTCGTATTCCATCTCATCTGCCATATTCTGGTGGTTAGAAGCAAATCAGTATGTCTAGCCAACAATCATGGGGAGAAGTTGGTAACAAGGGAAAGAATGCCAAGGCTGGGTATTACTGGGGGCTATTTGTGGAGCTGCTTACCACAAGTGCATAGCATCTCATTAGGTGGATTATATTATACAGTCTTCTGTTGCTGGATGTTTAGATTGCTTCTAATCACATCACATACCCATAACTTTCCACTATCCTTCTCATGCCTACTCTATGCCTCAAATGTCTAGAAGTCCAAGCTCCAAAGCAACCCTTTCTTCATGTACAGACTACAGAGAAATATACAACTCTCCTATAAACTCCTTGGGAATTTTAATGAGTAACATTTTCTCCCTCCTGTTGCAGATATTTGAAATCAAAGAGATATTAGTCCTTAATTTATTCTTAAGTTTAGAATTGATATTCTGTATATAAGATACTCTTGCAATTCAACAAAACAGAGATAATGTCCTAAGTAGGAAAATAGGCAGAGAGTGAACAAATAAATGACAAAAGTGATAAATTAAGATATTAAACTATTAAATAAGAAAACTGTAAATTACAGCTAGATATGATTTTTAATTAATTCAGTTGACAAAGATTTTAGAATAGCAGAATACCTAATGGTGGCAAGGATGTACATAACTAGGTACTCTCGAATATTCCTGGAAGGAGTTTGCATTGTATCCTATGAACTTCATTTCAATTCACCTAGGTTTTCTGTGTCTTTTTCCACATTTATCCCTCCAGACCCCCCGCATCTTGTAGTTAAAATTGGACTGTAGAATTTTTTCAGTGTTAGCTGTCACTGTGGGATCACTGTCACTGTGCACAAGACATTAGGAAATATCTGTCAGAGAAGTGAGAAATGTTTATCAACAAAGGCCACACCATGGACTCTTTATGGGTTCAGATCCTGACAAAAGGATTCTCAAGTTGCCAGGCAGGTTAAAGGCAGTCAAAACAACGGTGACAGTCATAACAGAAATAGACTTCATCACTTGCCATGTGGATATGGGTGCTACGAAGCAGAACCATTGATATGCACCTGGGAACACATGAAGTGCACTGCATAATACAACAAACTATCTCCATTATGTGGGAAAAAATGTTTTCGTAAAACTTCAGTAATAGAATCTTAAGTTTCTTCAAGTCATTTTTTTTTTTTTTTTGGAGGGAGAACATATTGTTATAAGCTAACAAAGTCTCACTGTGTCTTTTGCCCTCATCTTAGTAGTCAATACAATGAAATGGGTTGAAACTACTTGATTTCCAGAATCACTTAGAGGAAATGCCACATTGTGAAATCACCGTTTCATTTAAAGGTTATATTCTTTGTTACTTGCAAACAGACTTGTGTATACCTTACAATTATTCCCCAAGTACAAAACAGAACTGGGGCCGGAAGTCTTTTTCCTTTTGTCTTTGGGTTCAGAATATAATCCTTGACACATAATATAGTAATTAAGTCATTTGACATTTCCGTGTCCCTGAGATTCTTTATAAGATTAGTTTGATGATCAAAAAGGGAGAGGTTAATGTACAAAAGCACTATGAATTTATAGGTCATGGATCTCTTCCAAATTGAAGACATTTACTCATTGTCCTTTTTTCCTCAGTCAAAACAGAGGAAAGTATGTTGATTTTTATTGTGTATTGACCATAAAAAGCAGGAATTATATGAGTCAATATGTGTTGCAAAGAGCTTAATAGATATTTTTATTCTGTCCTTAGAAGCTTGGTATCTGACAACACAATTTAGTCTCAACACAGGAAAATTATACCTCTTCTCTTTCTCCAAGTTTCCTGTAAAATGGAAGTGAAAATTCTACTTTCTTTCATAACTCACAGGGATCAGACCAAAAGGCATACACAAAATTTGTTGATTTTCACACCATTTAAGCATATGATAGCCAATTACCCAGTGTGTATTTTACTTATTGTGGGTCCTTCCTCTTTTTTTCACTTTTTTCTCAGGCTTTATTTTTCCCTAGTACATTTGTATGTTTTGTATATAACTCCAAGTGGTTCAATGTAATGAATTAGTGACATCTTTCTGAGGATATGTCACTAACTTACTAATGTTGGAAATCTTTTTTTGCTTCTACTGAACCTTCTAAATTTCCACTTAACACAAGATATGAGAAATTAATAACCACTTTAATCTGAGAGAATCACCCTATTTGTCTGTATAACTGAAAAAATTTCATTAATAATACTTATGAATTTTTCTCATATCTTGTAGAAAATTCACAAACTCTCATCACTCTTTTATTTTTTATTTTTATTTTTATTATTTTTATTTTTTAAATGTAGTTAGTTTGTTTAGCTTGTTCCAAAGTTTTTCCACGCACATTATTGCAAATGTTTTCAGTGGTAGGTAAATAGTATACAGTTGGCCTATTCACTTCACAAAACTTTTACATATACAGTCAATCTTACTAATAATCAACTTAGCATATTCTACTTAGAAAATCACTAACTTGAACATTCTTTAGGAAACCCCCCTTTTTTTTTTTAAGATTTATTTATTTGAGAGAGAGCGTGCATGTGCATGAAGATGTATGGGAGGAGGGGTAAAGGGAAAGAATCTTCAAGCAGACACTATGCTAAGGGCAGAACCCCACTTCCAGTAGATCTTACAACCCTGAGATCATGACCTGAGCTGAAATCAAGAGTTGGATACTTGCACCACCCAGGCACCCCTAGGAATCCTTTTCAAAACAGCTTTACTTTATATGTTTCCTTCTCATTTATATGTAGACTCTTCTACATGATTAAAACAGCAGTCATGTTCAGTGAGTCCTTCAGGTTTGATCTTTACCTAATTTGCATTTCAGGGTACCTGGGTTGCTCAGTCACTTAAGCATCCAACTCTTGATTTTTGCTCAGGTCATGAGCTCAGAGTCCTGGGATCAAGCCCCATGCCTAACTTCATGATCAGCAGAGAGTCTTCTTGAGATTCTCTCTCTGTCTCTCTGCCCCTCCCCCCAAAATAAATAAATCTTAAAAAAAATTAATTTGCATTTCAAGACTGTAGAGATCAATGCATTTTTTTGGTCAATGCATTTTGAAATCCAAGTTTGTACTTAACCTAGATGGTCTATGAGTAGGCTATAAGCTTCCAAGTGAGCCAAAGGATTTAAATAATGGTGAGCTAATTAATATTCCACATATTAATTGAGTAAGGTTATATCTCCTGAGAAATTACGTATAGAAAGCCATCCATCTGTTAGTATTGCAATCATCAGTATTTGAAATTAAGTGGCAAAGGGCCACTCCAAGATAGAATGATATTTTAAGAAGTAGAACATTGACCACTTACAGGTCTTCTGATGGGATAAATGTTAAAACTTTTGCTGTAGGATCTCGCAGAGATAAAGTGATGACTTCCGATCAAAAAGCTCAAGGAAAACACTTGTAAGGAAGAAAATTTAATCATTGTGACCTGATTAAATCACAAAATAGAGATTTTGTATAGAACAAGTAAGGCAATTTAAAAATATATTTTTTGTGCTTTAATTTCTAAAATGATTTACATTTTTTTCCTATTTGATCTTAACTTATATTGTATGGCTGAGAGACAAAAGAGTATGATTTTAAGCCCTGACTCTGCCATTAACTCACAGTGTGACTTTGGGTGGGACTTTTGACTTCTTCCAAATTTCCTCATTTGTGAAATTAGGTAGTTGTTCTAAATGATCTCTAGAGTAGCATTTGGCTTGGAACCTCTATGATCATATCTTGTGTAAATGTTGTATCATCTGATTTTCTGATTACTTGAAAATAGTACCCAGTTGGATTTAAAACAAAAAATAAATGTGAACATCTAAAATTTTTCTGTACTATTGCTATCTGTTTAATTGTGAGATCTATTTCTTATTTATGCCTTAGTCTTTGAGAAAGCTAAGGCTGGCCATTAAATAGTTCTTCTAATTAGTATGAATGGTTGTAGCATTTAAAATCCTTGTCCTGCCTTTGATAAGATAAAAATTGGAGTGAAGAATATGCCTTGCTTGAACATATTAGCATGCAAACCATGTAGCCTGAAAAGATGTGTTTAGGCTCTGAGAATAAAGCAGAAGCTAGCACATTCTGACAGCTGTGAGAAACACAAAAAATATTAATGGTGGCAGTTAGAGAGTCAGACAGAGAATAGCAATGCACAGGTGCATTTTCCCTAGTGCATATATTTCTCTTTTAGTATTCATGATAAGTTTCCAATACCTTCATCTTTACACAGGAATTAGAAAACAGTTCAGACTTATTAGTTTGACTGAGCAATAGCCTAGGACAGCTAAAAGAACAATGCCTATAGGGGCATGTATATTTGCAATAAAATGGTCTTCTATGATAATGCTTTAAATATCACCATAATGCCATTTTTATTTTCTAATAAAGTCATCATCATAACAATTTTATGGTTCTCTTAATTCTATTCTTAACATCTTATCTGAGTGGGGTGAAAAATTACATTAATTGCAAGCTGTTCTACTTGCCTTATCGGCCATTATCTTGTAATACAAGTTTCCATTATTCGTCTCTCAACATTTTGAATTTAAAGGTTAACATGCCTCTTATGGTTTGGGATAATTATGTGGAAAAAACCTTTTAAGTCAAATAGAAGCTCATCACTTCAGATTAACAAACAATATAGAAATAGCGTAAATTCTCACTTGAATGTGTGTGAGCATATGATCACATTGAATCCCTCTGCACACACCACAAAACCCCTAAACAAATCAGAAATAGATATCCTGAATACTCTGTTCTCAGAGTTATCAGGAGATATAATGCAATGTGCACAAGACAGGTTCCTAGTGATACTGTATATCTCAAGTTCACTGTCAGTGAACAGTGAGAGCCATTTGGGTCTTGAATATCTATATAGATCTATCCTTACCCTCAAATTTCTAGTGAACTTCTTGAAGAATAATGATGGAAATAGTGTTATACTGTCACAGACACATAAATAGTAGAATTCAAGCCATTGAAGGAAATTTTCCAGTCTTTACAAAATTCAGAACAAAATCACACATGTTAGGGACACCTGGTGGCTCAGTTGGTTTAATATCTGACTCTTGATTTAGGCTCAGGTCATGATTTCAGGGTTGTGAGATTGAGCCCCATATTGGGCTCTGTGCTGGGTGTGGAGCCTGCTTAGGATTCTCTCCCTCTCTCTATGCCCCTTTCCCCTGCTCATGTGCTCTCTCTCTCTCTCAAAAATTTTGTATGTTAGTTTCCCTAAATTTGTACTTCAGGGAAGTTGTCATTTCTCAAATCACCTTTTATTCTTGCAATTGAATGCCTTAGAATATGTACCTCTAAAAGTCTCTCTTTAGAATTTGTATTAAAATGTAAATGAGTCAGACTAAGCTCTAATTTTTAATTTGGTCTCTTTATAACCATTACATTTTATTCAGAAGATCCTAGCTTGGGCCTGGTGGTATTCTGATAACAGTGAGATGGCTGAGATTGATTGCTGTTACTATGGCACCATATGACACCTTTGGAGTCTATCATCTTGAGATCAGGGTATTTTATAATACTGGAGAAAAGATCTTATTTTCTTTAAGGACACATATTTTCCTTGCTATTTCTTTGAGACTATCGTCCAGTCTCCCATTCCTACCTTGCATTTCTTTCTATAGCCATTATGTTCCTTAGGTTCTTCGAAAATCTTCTCTTGCTTGTTTATAATGTAGTGATACAGGATGATACAATTTCATCAAATTCCTAACTACCAGATGTTATGTGTCAAGTGAGACTTGAGATTGGTTATGAGATCAGTAATGAGTACACACATACATATACAAACACACAATTTTAAAAATAACAAAATTTTTTTTTATTATCTGTTTAAATTGATCTTGAGTATCAAGTTTCAAGTGAGATATTGTTGTATGTTATATAGCAAACTAAACATTGGCAATCCATATTGCCAAGTTTTGAGCTCCATTCTTAGAAAAGCAGATATTAACTCATAGACTGAAGATTTCTCTTAGGTGTAGGCATTTTAATTCAGTTATTTTTTTAAATCTATAAATCTTTCTTTTTGTTGTTTCCAATTTGAAATGGTATCTACCATTATCATCTTCATGATACAGTCCAGTCTTTTTTTCTTTGTAATTCTGCTAGAGTGGAGCTCAGCAAGAGATTCATTACTTCTCTGATTTAAAACCAATATTGATGAGTTCATCCTCCTTCCCCACCCATCACAAACAATATACCTTTCAGAAATTTCAGCACAGATTTGTAAAGAATATTTTACTGTATGAATTTTACTTGGGTTTGGAGCAGTGTGTTGAATATTAGAAAAGCATGTGATGAGGATGTGGAAAGTGGATGACATCTTCAGTATTTAAATTACTTTTGCAAATAGAAATTGTTCTTCAACCTCACTGATCACTGATCACATGGTGGTACATTTTTTTGTGTTTGTATATTTGAGTTCCCTCCTCAATGCCTGTCACCCAGTCACCCCATCCCCCCACCCACCTCCGCTTCCACTACCCCTTGTTCATTTCCCAGAGTTAGGAGTCTCATGTTCTGTCACCCTCACTGATATTTCCCACTCATTTTCTCTCCTTTTCCTTTTATTCCCTTTCACTATTTTTATATTCCCCAAACGAATGAGACCATATAATGTTTGTCTTTCTCCGATTGACTTACTTCACACAGCATAATACCCTCCAGTTCCATCCACATTGAAGCAAATGGTGGGTATTTGTCGTTTCTAATGACTGGGTAATATTCAATTATATATATATATATATATATATATGGTACATTGTTAAGACAGTATAACAAATGGGCAGATTGTACTAAATAGCCTTTTCATTTAAGACCTATAGTGTTAATTCAAGTACCCATTATGGAAATGCCATACATACCCAGAAAGGCTCCTCTGGCAGCACAGCAGGTGTTTGATTTCCTAGGTTTCTCAGGAGCCATGAGAATAAAATCTTAGTTTCTGGTTTAATTTTACCACAGCTGGATGTCATATTCTCATTTGTCTTTAGACTGGACAAATAAAATCAGTTCCATTCCTTACTCTCTCCTATAACATAATAATCCTCACTTTTCTGATAGGACATAGTATCTGTGGCTACTAGTCTAAGGGAAACTGCCCCTACATGCATTCTCTTTACCTTAAAGCCGGTAAATACTTCCTTAAAAACAATCATACCCATAAGGTAAATGCTCGATGTATTCTTTGGGCACTTAAACTTTACTTGCTCATTTTAAATGCAAGCCAATTCCATTTATGTAGCTAGTTTTACGATATTTTGGAGATGTGATTAAAGATTACAAAATTAAAGGCAGTTTTACAGATAGTTACTGAGTAAAATTATGTATTAGGTCAGAGAAGGTTGGGTAGGGGAAAACTAAAGGCTTAGGGATATAACATGTATCAATAATGGTGAATGCTGGGTAAAATGTAGAAGGCAGTAATTTATTAATGGGAACATAGTGTATAAAAATCCAGTCTGACCACAGTAAGATATCATTATACATCTATTAGAATAGCTAAAATAAAAAATACCAAATGGTGATAATGCAGAAAAACTAAATCTCTCATATTTTGCTGGTGGGAATGTAAGATGGCACAGACATTCCAGAAAATATAAATTTGTTATAAAGCTAAACATGCACTGACCATATGAAATAATAATTGTACTCTTAGGCAATTGTCCCAGGGAAATGAAAACCTATGTTCACACAAAAGAATATGAACAAGTGTTCATAGCAGCTTTATTTTTAATAGTAAAACCTAGAAACAATCCAAATGTCCTTCAGTGGTTGAATAATTAAACTCTGAAGCATTCATAAAATGTAATACTACTCAGCAATAAAAGGAATAAACTATTGATATGTGCAACAATCTGAACAGATCTCATGAACATTTTTCTTAGTGAAAAGATCTCAAAAGGTTACATACTATATGATTGCATTTATATAACATTTGTAAAACAATAAAACTATAGATGTGTAGAACAAATTAATGGTTATCAGGGGATAGGGACAGGGTTGGGATCGGGTGGGTGAGTAGCACAAATATAAATGAGTAGCGTGAAAGAGTTTGTGGTAGTGGTTTCACAGATCTGTATGTGAGATAAAATTGCATAGCACCATACACAAACACATAAAAATACTTGCATGTAGAGTGGTGAAAATGAATCGTATAGTGTAGTTTGTAGTCTAGTTAACAATATTTTACCAATGTCAATTATTTCTTCGTTTTGATACTATACTACAATTGTATAAGATGTCACTATTAGGGGAAACTAGGTTAAGAGTACAAGAATTCTAGGTATTAATTTTACAACTCCCTGAGACTTTATAATTATTTCAAAATAAAAAGTGAAAAAATTTAGAACTCTGCCTATTTTTGTTTTAATGATGTGCATTGAAGGTCTTTTTGCCTGTATAGTGTAAATTCTTACTATGTCTTTGGTCACTTACAATGCATGTCATACTATTTTGGAGAATTATATCCACTTGTAATTATGTGAAAAAAAAGATACTTGCTTACAATGCCAAATTAAAATGTCAAACTGGTAGTTGGCAGAGGGGAGAGGGGTAGGAGGATGAGCAAAATAAGTAAAGGGGATTAAGATGTACAAACTTCCAGTTGTAAAATAAATAAGCCATGGAAATAAAGAGAAACGCATAGAGAATGTAGTTAATATTGTAATAATGTTGTATTGTGATAGGTGGTAACTGCACTTATTGTGGTGAGCATTGCTTATTGTATAGAATTGTTGAATCACTATGCTGAGAACCTGAAATGAATCTAATATTGTATGTTAACTATACTTCAATAATGACAATTTTGAAGGGTGTTGGACTGAAATATGGGCTAAGCATCACATTGAAGAGAAGGCAAACAACTCTTCACTGAGCTCTATAAAGCTAGATCTCACATCTGTACCATATTTGATCTGTGGACAAAGGAGTAGGAATGTGTACTCTCTTGTTCTAAGGGTAAACAATGGGATATGGAATATTAATATCCTATATATAGAACACTGATGGTCTGTCCATAAAAAACAGAATAAGAGCCTCATTGTTAATCCACACAAGAAGGTCAAGAAATATGCAATAAATACTTTAAGATTAAAGCAAGCCACGAAAAATAAGCAGATCTTTAATGACCATCATCAAAGTAGTTTATTTTAGGTTAAAAAAAATGGGATTATCCCATTTTTGATTATCCTGAAAGCAGAAGGCTGAAATAGCAAGGTAAGCTTAGGCACATCCCAATGAGCATGAATGAAGAGAAACCAAGTAACAAAATGAACTAGGATTCAGTGTTTCCATCCTCCCTTTGTGCAGTAACTACCTTAACAACCTAGAAACCCCATCAGACAAGATACTGAATAGAAACCCCGTCAGACAAGATATTGAATTCAATCAACAATGGTTTCCTAATTATTTTGGCTCTGAGTATGTCTCTAGGGTTTTCAGATTGCTAAAAATCCAATAATCCCCTAGAGAAGCTGTACACCTGAATCCCCCTATTCTGCTTCTTTTTGTTTAAGCAATCATGTGTTCTATCAGCTAAGGTATTGGTTATGTATGATGAACTATGTCTAATTTCTTTTTTACAAGCAAATAAATAATTTTGTGGCTCATTAGGCTGATCATTTTTTCTGATTTGTTCGACCTTTGCTGTGCTTTTTTATCAGCTGGTTTTCTCAGACCTCATTTTCCCCTGCAAAGCTCCAGTAATCAAATGAATTGCTGGACCCGTCAGTCTGATGCCATGACCTGTTAAAATGAGATTCATCAGAAGAATTTCATTATGTTTTTGTTAGAACAGTTGTCAGAAATCTTTCATTCCTGTTCTCTAGTCCCATTGAGTGACAGGTGACTGATACACACATGAAGGAAGGGAAATATTTATTAAGAGTTTTAAGTTGAGATGCCAGCTGAGTCACAAGCTTCCTACATATAGTGGAATCCTTTGAATAAAGGATTTTCCCATAGTCATTGTGGACAATTAAATTTGGAATCTTCTCCTCTTGAAAGATTAACCCAAATGGGAAAGTATTCTCAGTTTAAATATCAAATGTGTGTTTGGGTAACAGCAAGTCCCTAAGGAGGATTTAAGTAGTAAGTGAAAAACAACATTTGCAAAGAGGATTTTAGTGTGATTGCTGTTTGCCTTTAGAATAATCATTCACTGAAGCAATTAACCTGCAAAATAGAATTATGGGACTAAACTAGGGAAAAGGGCAGAGGGGCATCTTTATTGAACCAGATACAGATAGTTTACAGCATGTACTTTCCAAGGTTGGACATAGTGACCAAAATGGTAATATTCCTCTCCGCTTGACTAAACTTTGGACAAGCTTCTTTTTGACAATAGACTGGTGACCTCCCTTTTCTTAGAACATTTACGTGAGGAAACTTGTTATTGTAAATTCTTTCTCTTCCCTGTTGAGATGTAAATCTTCTGTAGTTCTGGAATGTTTTCCCCATTCTTTTGACATGTGAGAAACATAGGGCCCCCGTCTTCCTGTCTCCTGTCTCCACGAGTATAGGAGCCTAACTTCCATAAGCAGTAATTAGCAAACCAATGGCTCCATCTAATATCCTCTGGGACTAATATTCTCCATCCTCTGGGGCTTTTCCTTTAGCTCACCCCTGCCTTATTTCAGTAGAGTTGAGACCAGTCTCTCTTCCCTATTGCAATAGTCTTGAATAAAACCTTCCTTGACTGTTTAACTGGCTGGTGCAATTTTTCTTTTTCAATAGATCCCAGATGATTTCTTTTTTAAAACAATTTATTTTTTTAACTTTTATTTTTTTCAAAAGATTTTATTTATTGGAGGGGGAGAGAGAGAGAGAGAGAAAGAGAGAAAGAGTGAAAGTGAGAGTGAGAGCAAGAGAGAACACACATGTAAGCACACAAGCAGGAGGCAGGGGCAGGGGCAAAGGGAGAAGGAGAAGCAATCTCTCTGCTGAGCAGATAGCCCAATGCCGGGGCTCTATCCCAGGACTCTGGTATCATGACCTGAGCTGAAGGCAGATCCTTAATCAACTGAGCCACGCAGGTACCCTGATCCCAGATAACTTATTTGAATTTATTTTTAATCTCTACAAATTTGTTTGGATATACCTTATTTTTTTTATTTTTTATTTTGGATATACTTTAAAAATGAAAAATTTGTGCATTCAGTTCACCTAGTTTTGGCTGTCATAATTTGTGAGGTCACCTAAAAAAATATAATGCCAGTGTCAATTCTAGGCAAAATTGTGTTGCCTCTGGTTCCCAGAGGTCAAGGAACTCTCATGGAGGTGAGTGACCCTCCTTGCAGAGCTGGATCAACAAAACCAGTTGTGCCAGGTGCTTTCTTTCTATCTTTAGCTTGATCCCCTGCTTTTCCTTTGATATTTGGTTGTATGTATCATTACTGATTAAGTTTTGCCCTGAGGATGATCTTGTGCTTTTTACTGAGAGCATCTGCTGCTAATCAGTGGAATCAGGAGCTGCTGGCTCCTGTTTCACAAATACTGCCTAGTGCCCACAAAACGAAGATTGTGATCTGGTCTACCTTCTAGAATTGTAAGTGTTATATTTCATTGTTTTAGAGAATAATGGCTGCTCATCTTAGGGATTCAAGCGTCTCAGCTGATAATCATTACCTAGTTATATTTCCTTGATGGGTTTTATATTTGAGTCAATGAACCTTTATATTATGTAGTAAGCCACATCCTCATTAAATTGGGCATAGGTATATACAGTTCTCAGTCATAAGGGTCAGGAGGCACAAAATTTTAGGTAAAAGGCAATGGCTTCCTGTCATTCCAGGAGGTATCTGATAAAGTATATTCTCAACAACTATGTGGGTTATAAGGTTCTGTCCTCTGGAATTAGATTGGACTGGTCTGGGGATCCCTGGGTGGCTCAGTGGTTTAGCGCCTGCCTTTGGCCCAGGGCGTGATCCTGGAGTCCTGGGATCAAGTCCCACATCAGGCTCCCTGGACAGAGCTTGCTTCTCCCTCTGCCTCTGTCTCTGCCTCTCTCTCTCTCTCTCTCTCTCTCTCTCTCTGTATCTCATGAATAAATAAATAAAATCTTTAAAAAAAAAAAGATTGGACTGGTCTGATGTTTTTTTCATCTGAAGAAGAGTGCTATGTGTGTGGTTGGGAGGGGGCACAGACAGAGGCAGAGGGAGAGAGAGAGAGAGAGAGAATCTTTTTTTTTTTTTTTTTTTTTTGAGAGAGAGAATCTTAAGCAGGTTTCAACATGCCCAGTGTGGGGTTGAATATGGGGCTCTATCTCAAAATCCTGAGGTTGTGACCTAAGCCAAAAGTAAGAGTTGGATGCTTAACTGATTGAGCCACCCAGGTGTCCCTGGCCTGACTCTTCTGTGCTCATTTGCCTCTTTCAGTTACTGCCCTTGGCTATTGCTCTTGATTCTTCACTGGGCATTTGAAGGCTTCTGTTTTGTTACCTAGATAATGGTTGTGGCTTTACTTCACAATGTTACCCTTGCCTTCTAATTGGAGTTGGACAAGTGCTGAAACTTTTTCAGAAAGTGACCTTACTATGCTTATTATTTTTGCATCACTATCACTTTAGAAAACCCTAGAGTTCATCTTAGAAGAGAGGAATTTTAACTAAATTATGAAGATTTTAAAAGGTGCAGCCCAGAATGAATACAGAAAAAATACATTCAATATTACAAAATGGCATTAGTATGCCAGATGATGCTTTGTTGTGTCAGTTGGGAAATAAATGCACATGCAGTAGGTATAACATGACCTCTGACCATGGAATATGGTTACATACTAACTTTTAATAACCAAATTATGGTAGGTAGAGTGCTTACTGAACAGCAGCTCCCTATAAGCTTCCTCCTAATGCCCACTATGAGACCCTCAAAAACCTATAATCCAGTTTGCCATTTGGTGTGGGCTTCCCATTGACAGTGCTCATTATCATAATGCCAACATCCATGTCCGGAGTGGTATCCTTAGCATGCCAGAGAATCCCTAGGTTCCGTGTTGAAGTGAGAATTCTAACTTCTTTTCTGCTGAGTGTCACATTCTTTTTATTTTATTTTATTTTATTTTATTTTATTTTTTTTATTTTATTTTATTTTATTTTATTTTATATTTTTTATATTTTATTTTATTATTTATTTTATTTTATTTATTTTATTTTATTTTATTTATTTTATTTTATTTTATTATTTTATTATCAGGGCCTCAATAAACAGTTCCTCTCTTAAACAGTTCCTGATGTGAACCCTTTGGCTATGATTTTAACTGATCTCATTAAAAAATCCCTCACTTGTTCCCAGTGGTCTTTTTATTCTTTCCTCTTTCCCAATTGTTCTTCCTGTCCCCCCACCAACCTGGTGCCATTTTGTAAAGCAAATGTTTCTTTCTGCCCCAGCTATATAATAAAGCTCTTAGGGAAACACAAAGAAAATATATGCCAGGAGGTACATGGAGCACGAGAGAAGAAAGGTGGGATATTGTTGACTTTAATAGCATGTAGGCTCTACCTCAGTGAGGCAAAAATGTCCTGATAAGCTAACAAAAAGATACTCTGTAAAAGATTGATGCTCACTTACTTTGAAGGCCTTTCCTCTTATTTTCAACTCTCCTTGTTGCCCTTTTTTCTTAGAGTTGACCTCTGCCAGGAGGCAGGCTAATAGCCATCCTACAGAAGCTCTAGAAGAGGTGACTGTCAAGGAAATGGACTGACCTGGTCTTTGAAGTGAGGGGCACATGGACCTTAGATCATGCTGTTGTGGACATTATTCACTGTGCTTCTGCTGCCACCTCTACTACCTTCTGAGATGGGGGGCAATCAAAGAGAGGAAAGCTAAGAACAAGAAATTAAGGGGAGAAAACCAATATGGGCAGAGCATTTTGAATTATCTGTCTGGAAGAGGGGTCTCTCAAACCAAAATTAAGCTTTTTTTTTTTTTTTTTTTTTTTTTTTTTCTGTAGGGTATCTTAATTGACCTTTTTTGAATCAGGTTTTTTTTTTGTTATTGTTCGGTTTGGTTTTTCTTTTTTCTCTCCTGCTTATGAAGGATGATTGCTAGGACAGCTGCTTGTGAACCCTATTCTTTCACAGGGCAGAATGTGCATATAGTTAATCTGGTAATTCCAATATACATGCTGTTTTGCCTGGAGATTGGGATTTCAGGATTTTGACACCTGGTGATAATTGAGGAAAACCATTATCTTTCTCTATGTTTTATAAGGTTATTATGAATCATTCATAAAGTCCTATGATCAAGAAAAATTCATACTGCATTTCAGAGAAGGTTAATTTAAAAATGTTTTTCCCATCCATTGAAAATTCTCATTTTATACATTTTGGTTGCAATTGTATCCTCATTTCTGAACTATATCCTTGCCACCTACCAGTTTTAATAAATAAAGGATTTCCAGCATCATGTAAAGCTTATAAAACTCATGAAATGTTCTTTTTATATTTTTAAACAAAAAATTAAGTTGTAATTGTGATAGAAATAATCTATAAAAGGCATTTTAAACACAATTTTAATAGTGGTGGCAATAATAATACCCAATTATATGTTCTGTATTGTTTGTATTGTAGACCTGTGACAAATGAAAATATCTTTTCTAGATGAGATAATAAACTGTCTTCTATGGTTAACAAGATTGAAACTCATCTTGACTTTGAGGAATAAACAAATCAGTTTGGTATTAATTGTAATTATAGATTTTTTTCCCAATTGTACCAATGTCTAAATTATTTCCCTTTAGGTGTGCCAGGGTGGCTCAGTTGGTTGGATATCTGGCTTTTGGTTTCAGGTCAGGTCATATCTTGAAGCCATGGGATAGAGCTCTGTGATGACTGGCTCTGAGCTCAGAGCAGAGTGTGCTTTAGATTCTCTCTTCCTTCCCCTTCCCCTCTGCCTCTCCACACATGCGCACATTTATTTATTAAAATAAATAAATAAATAAATAAATAAATAATAAATAAAAATAAAAAGTTATTTTTATTTAATAAAGTTAATAAATAAATAAAAAGTTAAATCTTAAAAAAATTAATTTCCCTTTAAAATTTTCATAAAACAGTTTCCCTTTAAAATTCCCTTTAAAATTTTCATAAAACAGTTTCCCTTTAAAATTCCCTTTAAAATTTTCATAAAACAGTTTCCCTTTAAAATTCCCTTTAAAATTTTCATAAAACAGTTTCCCTTTAAAACTTTCATAGAAGAAAGGTCTATATTTACAAACTATATATATATATATATAGTTTATATATATATAATACATATCTATCTATAGATAGATAGGTAGATAGATAGATAGATATGTATTTTTGGGTAGTGAAACAAGAAAGGAATTTATTTTGGTGGGGCCAGCACTAGGAAGATTGTAGGCTAGTAGTCCCAGTGGCTATCTCCAAAGGGCTGAAAATATGTCTAGGTTTATATAAGGAAAATATGGGACAAAGGTCAGTGGGTGCATGCAGCTGGGCAGTAAATGTCAGATTTGATCGTTGTCTTGGGGTCAATCATACAGGGTCTTACTTGAGTCAGGGCAGCTGTAATTGCTTGAGGGAATAGTTTCAGTTTCCATCACAGGATGCTGTGCCCACATGGGTCTTTTGACTGAATTAAAGGTAAGCTGGAAAAAAAATTAATTTTCTAGTGCTTTCTAGTACAGACGGAGATCAAAATGGAGGTAAAGTTAGAACATATATTTGTAACTGACCCCAGACCTCGCTTTGAAATCTGGCTCCTCCACAATTTGCTAACTGTATGACACAAGTGAATTTTTTCATTCTTCTGAGTCATAATTTTCCTATTTGTAAATAATGTTGGCTTCAGTACAGTTTTGTAAGGGATGGGATGCTCTGTAAAGCACATACTAAGTGCCCATTAAATGGTAGTTATTGTTTTTATTATGATTATGCTTATCAAAATCAGGTCACTAATATGGAACTGAAAATTATTTTATTAAATGTAATTTAAGATGAGAAATAAAGTAAAACCACACTAATTTGGAAATTTGTCTAATTGAGAGGAAAATAATTTTGATTCTAAGAACAAATATTTATTGGGTCCTTACGATGTTCTAGGTGCTGTGCATCACAAACATTCCTCTTGCCTCTTTTGGGATATTGACTCACTAATTGCTTGATTTTTCTTTTAGCTACTTACCTCCACTGGCTCCTTCCTTTTAGCTTATGAAATAGTGTTCAGATCTCTCTCATTCTTAAAAAAAAAAGAAAAAAAAAAGAAAAAGAGAACAAAACACTCCTTTCTTGATTCCTGTACCCTTCCATTCAATACCAAGTTTTCCATGCAAGAATCCTGAGTTATCCTAGATCCAAAATTCTTTATCATCACCCATATCCAACTGATAAGGTCTGGAATTGTCTGTTCATTGTATCATCTCTTCTCACTATAAAGGTACTGCCTTAGGGTATGACTTTATTGTTTATGGTCTAGCCCTGGCAAAAGCCTTCCTTACAATGCTGCTAGAATGAACATTATAAATTCAGACCTGATTCTCATTCCTCCTCTTAAAATCTTTCAATTCTTTCTTGTAGAATAGTGTCTAAACTGCTGAATATAGCATACAGGACTCTTTACAGTGGGGAACCAACCTACCAAAAGCATCTTGATCTCTTTCTACTCCTTCCCCCTATCTTTGAATTCTACCCTCTGGTCTATTTGAATATCTTATTACTACATCCAGAAAAAGCCTGTAAGGAGATTTGGTAAGTCAACATTCTATTTTTTGCTTATTTTCTCTGTTTTGCCTAAGAAAATAGTTCTGCTTCAATTTTACACATATATTTACACGACTAATTTAATCAGGATAGTTATTCTTTACCAATATTTAAAAAAATCAAAGCATGAAATTTGCAAGTCATACCCATCAACAATTGTAACATAGCCAGCCAGATCCACAAAGAAATTCAGGTGATTGAAATTTTCTTCATTTACTCACATAATTATTTTCTTTACCTATCTCTCCAAGAGTCTGTTCGCACTGTTAGGGGGTAAACTATATCTTAGTCATGGTTCTATCTCCTAGATCCAGCACATTGCTCCATAAAGCGTTGTTGAATGAAACATTAAATAGATGTATGGATAAATGAATAAAAGAAAAGCCTGAGGAAATATAACTGTGTTACATAATGATTAAAATTTAGAATTTTTTTGTAAGGCTTCTTGTGTAATTTCTTACTTGTCTCATTCCCACTGACCAACACAAGGGAAAATTAAATAACAGAAAGCAGTCAATAATTACAAAGTGAATCTTACCAGTCTGGAATTATATGCTTTGTTCATACCTCACTGATAATGGTGTAGTGAATATTCTTTGAATGATGATGAAGACTAAAGCAATGATGGCACGTACTGTAAGTTCTTGATGCAATTGAAGTAAAATTCTCAGAAGATAGACGTGCTATTATTTCACTGGTGGTGTAATTGACAAATAACTTATATGTTTGCTTTACTATTGTGTTAGTAACAGATTTCCACTTTTTATTATATGACATTAAAAATAAAAGGATAAAAGTCAAGTTGGGAGACCTCAAAATTTAATTTCAGATGGTTGCCTGGAAAAAAAAAATTACATTTTGTTTTTAAGTAACTACATTTTGTTTTTAACTAACTACATTTGAGCTCAAAGTTTTCAATTTAGTAAACTGTCTCTCAGAATGCATTAAAATATAAGGTTAACTGATGAGCACTGAAGTTTAATTAGCACATGAGTTTTAGAAGTTTTATTCTAATGGATCCCTGGACTAGATTTTGTGCTTTAACAAAGCCATTTATCAGTCACATGCCAAGTTTTTAAGTGATCTCAGTAAAATGATAAGGAAAATCTTAAAATAAATTAGTTTGTAATACTTTATTGATTAGGATACTGCTTAGCTACTTTAAACAAGATCAAAATAAAAATGGCTTGGGACACCTGGGTGGCTCAGTGGTTGAGCATCTGCCTTTGGCTCAGGGCGTGATCCTGGTTCCAGGATCGAGTCCCACATTGGGCTCCCTGCGAGGAGCCTGCTTCTCCCTCTGCCTATGTCTCTGCCTCTCTCTCTGTTTCTCATGAATAAATAAATGAAATCTTAAAAAAACAAAACAAATCAAAAGTAGCTTAAGCAAAATAGGAAATTATTCTCAATTTTTTTTTTCTCTCAAAGGCTTCTAATTCACTGTTCCATGATCTAGAGTGTTTACCTTAGCTGCATGTTCTAAGCTGGTATATTACCCACACATCGGAGTTCCAGCCTGTAGTAATGGAAAAATAAGTGGCTTCAGTATTCTTATATTACTTTAATAAAACTACCTTTTTGCACTGAAGATGTCTCAAGAGTGCTTTCTTGGCCATCAGCTCCAAACTCCAACTATTTCCTTCATCAATGGATAATGAAGGGCAATGAACAGTCTTTATCACAAATGTGCTACCTCAAAGACATAAAGGTTTTCTATAGATAAATAAATCTCAGTCTGTACCTTCTAGGGATTAATTAATATTTTAGAACTGAAGAAGTGAAAGAAGAATGCTAAAAACCTGGAATTTGGTGTGCCTGGGTGGCTCAGTGGTTGAGTGTCTGCTTTCAGCTCAGGTTGTGATCCCAGGGTCCTGGGATTGAGTCCCACATCAGGGTCCCCGCAGGAAGCCTGTTTCTTCCTCTGCCTGTGTCTCTGCCTCTCTCTGTGTCTCTCATGAATAAATAATGTAATAAAATCTTTAAAAATAAAATAAAAACCTGGAATTCTTTCCTGACAGCAGTTAACCAGATGAGGAGAATATAAGCATTTTAATCACTGTTGCATGTTTCAATGTGTGGTTCATACATAGTTCAATGATGTGCAACTTGAGAAAAGAGAACAGAAAAATGAGAAGCAACTATACCAACATTTGAATTGTTAAATCTTACTGTACCAGTATCTGTCACTTTTCTAAACTTTGCATTAACACATTTTTTATGAAAAACGATCAGGACCTGTTTTCGCTAACTGAGAGAAATCCAAGGAGGATTTCCATTTTTAAAAATGATTCATTTATTTATTTGAGAGAGAGAGAGAGAGAGCAAGCAGGGGAAGAGGGGCAGAGAGAAGGAGAGAAAAATCTCAAGCAGACTCCCTCCTGAGTATGGAGCCATACAGGGCTGCATCTCAGATTTCAGGACCCTGAGATCATGACCCGAGCTTAAGAGTCAGAGACTTAACTGACTGAGACCTCCAAGTAGCCAAGGATTTCTGCTCTTATGAAAAAAGGTGGAAGGAAAATAGGGTTTAGTGTTTGTTTTATATTGAGTCATTTTAGAGGCAATATGCTCCCTGAGCAGGGAGAGTGGCTCCACTAAGTACCTTCCCTGAGAACTACACTCAGCATCTCGACATCAAGTCACCATAAGCTTTGAATTGTGTATATGAGCATCTGTGCTTTATCTTGGTATATTTTGTGCATTTGTTAGCAGGATGTTTCCTAAGGTATCAGAAAAGCCTAAGAGAGGTTATTTTTGGGTCTGGAAATGCTCAAAAATTTTTTTCTATATAAATTAATGGTAATTATTTCTTCACTTTATGTCACTTTGGTCTATGAAAGGTTTCATAGGAACTCTCTACTTTTGGACAGCAGGGAAAATCTCTACATAGTACAAATCCTTTTCTTCAGAATGCTCAGATGGCAACACCAACACCAACATGTTATTCTTGGGCTTAAAAAACAGGAAATCAAACCTCTCTGGAAGTGTGCATTGAGGAGAAATGGCTAGAGTTATTTTGCGTTACTCATTGTCCATTAAAGCTACTTCTTAATGTGAGTCCATGTCCAGATTTCATTGCAGTTACTTTTTGGGAAGAGGAAACACCTCCTGGGAAAATGAAATTCTTTCAAGTTCTCTAACAGGCTTCTGTTGATCTAGCTACCACTGACTTCAGATGAATCAGATTTCCCTGCTTGTTTGTCCAAATTCTCTTTCACGTGGTCACTAAAACATATCTTCTGACATTTCACATAGATCATTAGAAACACCTTTTAGGCAAAGGATGACATCAGAATAATTTGCATCAGAAACCGTATTATTCACTGAGATTAATTAACAGTGTGGTATTTAGGGAATTATCATTACAACTCCTCTTGTTACTAGCTGTGGTTTGTGTCCCCTGCAGGGATGATACTGAATGAAATCTTGCAAGTCATTTCAAAATACAATAACTCTCTGTGAGAAGTAGAATGTGCACTGAGCCAATCCCAGAAAATACTTTAAAAAATTGCTTGCAAAGCTCCCTCATTGTTTGCATGTGTTAGGTTTCAGTTAGCTTTGCTCTAATTATAAGTTTATAACCAACCTGAAAGTGTGAGAATTTTAGCAACTAGCATTAAGTACAAAAACAGTTTCTCCCAAACTCTCAATGGATCTGTTAAAGAATTGGTTCTTTGAACTCCTTGGGACATAGCTGGTATTTCAGCCTGATAATGTGTCCCTTTGCCTCAGTCGGACCTGGTTTCTGACTATTGTCTCAGTATAATTATTGATAATGCCCCTTTTTCACCCCTAAATTGTCTCTGTTGAGTGATAAATTATATAGTCCTCTATCATGAACTTGAAGTTAAAGCATTTCTTTTTTTAAAAAAGTACATGTTCTTCAATGAACTTAGTAAGACTTGGCTGTAATAATAGTAGGTTTAATACTTGATGACGGATATGAAATTTAAAAGTGAGTAATGCTGCTTCCTCCCTCTAATCTGGCAAATCAGAGTTCAAGTTTATGACAGCCAATTTAGACTTTAGCATTCATAGACTTGACATTTGTGATGTGGGGCCATGAGCCAATGGTCAAGAAAGAATCCATTTTCAGTGCAGAAAAGGTGCTTTTATTATAGTATGGAGACAGGGTCCAAGGGCAGGAAGAGTTGCACTTTTGGTATATGAAGCTGGTGGTTATATGCTTAGGGATTAAAGGGGAGGAGATGTGCAAGGGAGTATTAGATCATAAATACCTACTTTGAATTTCTACTTGTAAAATTACTTTCGCAAGATTTTTTCTGGTGCTTATTATTCAGCTCAACATTAACTATTTGTGAGATGTACAGGCAGTCATGAGACCCTTTAAAAATGGAGCAGCCAGCATGTATTTGATTCTTATTGGAACTCTACAGGCTATAGGTCAGCATTCTGGGCTAAAGTTGAATATTTTTTCTGCTTCTGCCCCTCCTCAGTTTGAAGATCCATGGCATGTTGGAATTTATAAGTTTGGTAAAACTTATAAAACGCATTAGAATTGTGCCACAGAGCCCACTGCAGTGCAACCATATTCCAGTGCAACTTTATTACGTATCTCCTGATGTCTTCAAAACTTTGATATCTGCTGAAAGATGCTAATGTCTAGATTCTTATTCAACCCCCATATTGATTCGAATAAAGTTGGGAACTTGAGAATTGAGTCACTGTGCCTTGTACATGCTAGATTTTCAAGAAATATTTATTTAGTTGAAAGGCACCGTTCTTCTGAAGTGTGCTTATAGTTCACAAAATATTTACCTTTTAAGGTATGCTTTGTTAATAACTGTGAAAAATCTGAGATTTTACCTTATTTGCAAGTTAATAAGTCAGGTTGCTACTTTTATGCATGCTGACCAGAGACATGAAATAGCTGGGTCAGAAAAGAAGTATTGCTCATGGCACAACAAACAGCATAAGCTTCATGTTCATGTCAGTTCCTCTTGCTCCTGAAGTCCCATGAGTACAATGTAGAGTGGTCCAAGTGGACAATGATCATATAGTGGATATGCATCACAACTGAGGAACTCTGAGCTCATAGAACTACAATCCTTCATAATGGGCTGCAAACAAAACTGCTCAATCTTTACCCTGGAGAGAGACATTATTACACTAGACAACAAATAAATCTGCCCTCTGTTCCCAAGGGAAACACTATATCCATTTTTCAATGCTTTTCAAATATCCTTGAAATAGTCTGGGACAGACTATTTGTGCCTCTGCTTACAAATTGTACAGAATCATGAGAGACCCATGGAGGATTTTCTCCTAACATATCTTTCCAATACAGATTTGAGTTTCTAAGTACATATGTTATTTTATGTATAACATTAGCTTTCTAATTGCTGAATCTTACTTCCTAATCAGCTGCAGTGATAGACTAAGGAAAAATTATTCTTATCTCTTGATCGTATTCTCATCTTATTTTACCCCTCCCCCCAAAAAGAGTGCATATAAAAGCTTGTTAGAGGAGTTTATATCTGCTCTCATTTCTCATTATAATATATACCTACTGTTTAAAGTATTGCATATTTAGAAAACATGGGTACTGTTTTTGAGTAATTTATGTAACCAAGAAGTAAAATAATCACCCCAGGCATTTATTTAGCTATAGAGTAATATGCCTTCCTTGTATAGTGGAGAAGGAATGTTAAAGATGATTGTGATATTTTATGCCTGGAAGAAGCCTCCAGCAGTAACCATAGCTCCATGAATATTTTGATTCAATGACTGGGGTTGCCAGATGTCTTCGAAACTTTCATTTCCTTATACATTTTCCACTTTACATGGTTCTGCTTCTCTTCTTTTCATTTTCTTATAACCTATAAACTCCTGTTGATTCTGAATTCAAATAATCAAAAAGCTCAGATACTGATTTTTTTTTTGTTGGGGGATAAAGTTTATAATATACTTTTAAAAGAAAAAGAAAATAGAAAGACAATACATAACAAACTCCTAATAGGGCTTAATTCAGAAGCATAACTTCCACAGCATGTTTTAAGGTCAAAGCAGGTACAGTTTAGCTTCCTAATTCTAATGATAAAAAATACAACAATTATAACCGTAACAGCTACAATTTTTAAAAGATTTTATTTATTTATTAAAGAGAGAGTGATAGTGCAAGTGTGTGTGTGTGAGGGAGCATGAGTCCAGGAGTGACAGACATAGGGGGGGGAGCTATAGAGAGAGGAAGAAGCAGACTCCCTGCTGAGCAGGGAGCTCCACTATGGTCTCCATCCTGGGGTCGCCTGAGCTGAAGGTGGATGCTTAACTGACAGCCACCCAGAAGCCCCCATAACAGCTATTTATTGAAGGCAAATTATTTGTGAAGTATGTACAAGTGCTCTGTTATTTCTAATCCTCAGAACGGTCCATCAGGGTAGGTGTTACCTCTAATTCTCATGTCAGAAATTGAGGTTCAGAAGTTAAAGGTAGCTTGCCTTAGGTAACAACTCAAGGTCTTCTATGAGCCTGCAATGCTCTTCAAATTATCAAAGAGAGAGAGGCTACTATTTTTGAGGTAGCTTTTGAAACTGATAAACCTAAATTTCTTATGCCTTACTGTTTCTTTTCCAAAATATTCATTAGTAGGAGGAAAAATTTTCCTCTATTCTTCAAGATTGTTCTAGCTGGTCAAAGAATTCAGTTGACAAGAGACTAATTAACAGGAGGAAATAAAATTTAATTCCGTACTGACAGGGAATCCACACAGACATGAGATTCTAAAAGTCAGACAGGCAAAATGAAGTATATATGCCATCCTGAACGAAGGGATAGAGGTGTATGACTTCAAAGGGAAGGAAGGCAATTCACAGGAAGATGAAAGAGTACATATTTGGTAATCAAATGTTTGGTGGGCCATACAGAAACAAAAAGCCACAGAGAGGAATTTTAACAGACTTTGCTAGGTTTCTTCCTGTCTGCTACATTTATAATGTATTTATCTATGGTGATAATTCTCTTCTAGGAGTGGGTCCTCTATCTAAATTCTTTTAGGCATTTAGGGGGAAGACCAACCTGTCTTTGGACCTTGATTGTTTTCAGCTCAAAATAATCTGCATGCTAACTAAGTGGCACATCTTGGGGCAGCTTGCCCTTGGCCTCTACATAATTTATTTTCACATTCATTTTAGATAAACAGAGGCATGAATTATGCATTTAAATTATTTAAAGTCTGAGTATGTATGTGTATATACACACATATTATTATGTATCTCTTGTCTCTATGCATATGTAGAAATATGTACATATGTATATAAATTTTTAGTAACAGTTAATGGTGTGGATTTTTTTCCTCCTTGTAAGTTTTCTCTGACATACTTTGTTCCTTATTTTCTTACCTCTCTGTGATCACTTACAGCTTTATTTATCCCTCAACTATAGCCTGTAACACATTGTCCTGTAATTAGTTTCTTAGGTGACTAGTCTGCCTCTGTAAGGCCCTAGAGGACAGAGACCATTTCTTATTCATCTTTGTATCTGTGGGATCTAGGCTAGTGCTTGGAACTTCATTAGTGATTAATATGTGTTTTTGAATGAAAGAAAAAATTAGTTCACTCTGATTGTGTATATTATAAGTGCTGTTGGGGTCTTAATTTATTCATGTAATTTATACAAAGTGTTGGTATAATTCACCAACGTTATTTTTTTAAAGATTTATTTATTTATTTGAGGGGGTGCAGGTGTGGGGCAGAGAGAGAGAGAGAGAGAGAGAGAGAGAGAGAGAAACTCCAAGCAGACTCCATGCTAAGTGCAGAGCCTTATGTGGGGCTCAATCTCATGACCCTGAGGTTATGACCTGAGCCAAAACCAAGAATCAGCTGCTTAACAGACTGAGCTACCTAGGTGCCCCACCAATGTTATTTTAATAGCATTGAAAAATCACTGCGAATCTTAAAAAATATGACATATTACATAGAAATTGCTGACTCATCTAGAATATGAACCATATTGTTTCTTTTCTGTAACCTATTTCTTTCCAGCCAGGGCACTATACTAATAAGTGTAAAGCCATAAGGCTGGAGGAAATTTGAGTGGTTATATATTGCTTTATCATTAGGCAGCTTGAAACCTAAACCAGATTAGGCACTATTCTCTTCTCAGACACTGCCTGAAAAGACAGTTCTACAGCTTTGTGTGGTACCACATTCTGTGATTTTGTGTCACTAAGAAAATGTTTCTGTAATCTGGATCTTCCAATTTGGAATTTAATCACTATAGGTTAGGCCAAATGTCCTATAGAAGTGTGGAATCTCTTTAGTGTCTTTTTATTAATTAAGAAAGGCTATCTCATGCTTATTCAACAAACAGCTCCTAAGTTTTGGTGGCCTAAGACCATAATGATTCACTCCTCATTTCCAGTATATATCACTCATGGCATCTTTGGGTGCTTTGTACTGCTTTATCTGGAACCCATACTGAGGAGTAGTCATTCTTGGAACATTGCCATGGCAGAAGGTAAAGAAAGGTAGTGGTAAAACATGCATTAGTTCGTAACACTTCCATGTATAAATAACACATGTTAGTTCTCATGTTTTATTGGCCAAAGCAAGTCCTATGAACACACCTAACTTTGTAGGCAGAGAAGTGAAATCACATCACATGCCTGGAATGAGAGAAAGTCAGAATATTTGTGAACGTTTCACATGACTATCAGTTTCTCACAACATGTTTTCAAGGATAGCATGAAATGAACTTAGAAAAAATATTGTTAGCTACTAAGGGACAAATGGCAGGTTTAAAAACAAAGATTTTTATAGTATATTTAATTTTTTGACCTTATTTAAGTATTCTAAGACATCAAACAGTATGGAGTAATTTAATCAGTTTTTTTTTTTTTACCTTCTCAATGTTAATGTCAAATTCTACTCCATTTCAGATATCCATGAGTATAAGCTCCAAATAGATCCATCATTATTCAGAACTATGCTATCCCCAAGATTTCAAGATTTCAAATATCCCCATCATTTCAAGATGACCTTCCCATCGATTATAATTTTCTGTTATTCATTCATCAAGTACATATTGAATGTCCAACATTAGGGGATGCAGTGGTGAACAAAGTAGACCTTATAGGAAATTTTTGGTGTCCTAGAGTTTCACCATAAAGGGCCTCAGTGTAGATCTCCTTTTATTTGTTCTGTTAGGTATCACCGGGTTTCTTGAATTTGTGGATCTGTGTTTTTTTAAAAAATATTTTCTCAGACTTTATCTCTTAAAAAATGGACTCTGTCCTATTCTTTCTCTCCTTCTAGAACTTACAGACTTTTCTTAAACTTTCTCCCCTATTTTCCAGGTCTCTAAATCTCTCTATTATGTATTATATCTTGTGTCTCTCTTGCCTTCACTCTAATAATTTTTTTCAGATCCATTTTAAAGCTCATTGGTTATCTCTTTGGCTTGTGTCTTAATATGTTGTTAAAGCTATTCACTAAGTTTTTAATTTCAGTTACTATTGTTTCTACATCTAGACATTTTGTTCATATAAAATTGTCTTGATTATTTTTATAGTGTCTTTTTCCTTTCTCATATTTTAAAGCTTGTGTATTATTTCTTTAAATATAATATACTAATACTCATTATATTCTGTACTCATTAGTTCCAGTATCTGAAATATTAGAAAGTCTGCTGATTCTCAGTGTTAGTGCCTTGTTTTCTTTAGTGTTCTGATATTTGAATGTGAGTTGCTCATTTTTCTTGGACTGTTAGGAACCTTTGGCTTGCATATCTGCTTGCACTAACAATCCAAGACCACTTTAAACTAAGCTTTTAGCTTAGATTTCTTTGCTCCCCTTCCAAATTGGTAAAACTGATAAAAATAACTTATTTCTAATTTTACATAGTAGTCTCTTCCTTTTTAAAGAATTCTTTTAAGTTTGTAAACAGTGTTATCTAGATAATCTCAACTTTTGAAATCTCACAGAAACATGTATTCAAAAATCCACTCTAAATATTAAAACTGCAAGAATGACAATGTTTCCTATATATAGATTTTTAATAGTTTTATCTAAATAAGAAAAAAGAAAACTACATATGTGTGGTTAAATTGGAACACATTTACTTAGGTACCCAAGAATAAAATAAAATTTTATTTGAGAGAGAGAAGAAAGAGATCTTTTAAGGAATTGACTCAAGTGAATCTAGGGGCTGGTGTGCCTGAAATCTGTAGGGCAGGTCAGCAGGCTGGAGACTCAGGTAAGAGTTGATGTTGCAGTCTTGAATTTGGATTCCACAGGGCAACCAACTGAGGACTGAGTTTCTGCATCATGATCTTAAGAAAGATTCCTCTTCTTCAGGAAATCTCAGTCTTTGCCTTAAAGGCTTTTGACTGATTGGATGAGGCCCACTCATATTATGAATAATATGATTTACTCAAAGTTTACTGATTTGAATGTAAATCACATCTAAAAAGTACCTTCATAGCACCAGGTGTTTGACTCAACAATTGGGCACCATAGCGTGGTCAAGTTGACACATAAAATAACCATCACAAATGGATAGCATCTTAGAAGGTTGTTTGGCACTGGATGGGTTTTCCCATACTCTAAAAGATAGACCAGTAGTCTGTTTTACTGAGTCCGTTTACTAGCTTCTTCTTCAGACCGCAACTTAATCACCTTTCCTTCCAACATCTGCATGCATTATTCCCTAAAAGTCAGAGTCCTTCTGGATATGTGTATCTACTGGTGAAGGATTTTATGCTACACCTACCATGCTGGCTCATGGAATGAAACATGAGTCTGGAAAGGGTCATGCCAAGGAGATTGGCTCCCCTTGAGTCAAGCATGGAGTGCACAGAATCACAGCAGTGCAGGAAGAACTGCCCAGGAAACATACACTCATAAAGAATTAATCACTGTGAATCTATTTTCTTAGGATGCACTCTTCATATCTTTCTAGGGTGCTGTAAATGATGATATGGATTTAAGTCTTGAGAGATAAGTCAACAGGAACAAAATGCTAAACTGTTTAGGGGTTGTTCAGTAAGATGAGGATCTGACCTCATGCTCATCATCTCAGAATACAATATCTATAGTCCTGATTCTCAGGCTTCTTGAGATGGCCAGGTGATTCTTACATGATGAACTTTTGAGATGAATGTTTCATGTGGCAAGACCAGAAGAGTCTGCTTCCTTAAGACCATCTTGGCAGTTCCCTCAATTATTCATCTTAAATTATTGTTTCTGACAGTTACCTAAGTAGGAGGAAGAGAAACACAAATTGTATTTAGTTTGAATTTTAAAAAGAAAAGCTGTAACTATAACTATGTTTATCTCATTCAACTTCCTTGTTGGATGGTTCTGTGATGGTGCTTAAATAGCCAATATGTGAATATTTGGCAAGTGAGTGAAAACTTGACATAATAAGATAGTAAAATAACTGGGTTCATGTTTGGGAAAGTGATAACAAGTAAGAAGGAACACCAAAAAAAATTTTTTTAAAGCCCTATGAAAGATCTTATCAGTCAACTTTAGTTGCAAAACTTTCATATGATTAAGTTCCTAACATATCCCATTATTACTAATTCCACAGCTGCTAAATATAATGTGCATATATGTACATGGTGTTGTGGGAAATTTAAGAATATAGGCATGAAGCTTTCTGTTCCATTTAGGTAAAATGAATTTAGGTTGCAAAGGGAGGCCAGCTTGTGATTACAAATAGATTTGAGATAGGCAGTTTTCTTTGCAGGTGTCTAGATTGGGATTGTTGTCTTCTGGGATCCTGGGTTTACTGGCATAGAGTCTCTTATTAGAGGCTTCATTTAGTCAGGTCTTATTTCTCAGGCTCTTAATGTTGTGAAAATGAAAACTCAGGTTTACCTGGTCTGGCAAATGGATTTAAGGCTAAACTAGCCTCAGAATTCTATTTTTCCTTCTTGAGTTTTGCCTTCATTAAGTTTTTTGGTTGAGTATTCCTTACTTTCTTGCCAGCTTATAGGAGCATTTAATAAAATTTAAAAATATTTTAACCAGAATTTTATCTATTTACAGTATTGATCAAGGTACTTAGTCTACTGTATTGCAGATATTTTATGATTTAAAACAATTATAAAGAAATGTGAATAAATCATCTCAAGTTTGAACCTTACAAATAAAGCTATAAATATAAATATTGATCTCAATATGTTAATTTGTGAAAAAAATAATGAAAGGTAATATTTATTTTAGTCCTCTCCTCACTGTGCCAGGCACTGAACTAAGCATTTTACATTTTCTTAAACATTTAATCTTCACCGTAGCACCATGATATATATGCTGTTATTATCTCAATTTTATAGATGGACACTAAACTACAGAGACAGTTTTTAAGATAGAACTCAAGATGCAACCCGATATTAAGATACAATTCAAGATATGCTATAAAGTGGTAGAATGAGGATGGAAATCTAGGCAGTTTGAATTCAAAGTCTTGTAAACACTATACTGTTTCACATTTAGGTAGATATGCATAAAAGTCTAGTAAAAACAGCATAGGGCTGGGCTGGAAGAATTAATACCAAAATAATAATAGTGATTTAGTGATTTGAGAGGAAGTGGGTGGGAGCCTGGGAGCTTGGAAGGAATTAGGTGGAGACACTTTAAGTAGAATTTTAAATTTCCTTTGCTTACTATGGTAAGGTCACTTTCACTCAAAAGAGTTAAATTATTAAGTTGAAGTCCCCCAACCTCCATTTTCTGTACCCAAATCTATTATATCTTTACTCTTCTTGCTTCTGGCCCAAGAAAGAGTCTCTGCTTCTGGCTCAAGAAAGAGTCTCTGTACTTCCTTTCCAAGGGTGACTTTTTATTTGGATCCTAGGATCTACTTCCTCAATATTTTCTTCCTAATTTTTTCCCCTCTTCTAAACTCCTTTTCTTTGTCTACCAAGAAAATCTTCCATTAAACTTTTT
The DNA here is from genome assembly GCF_003254725.2 of Canis lupus dingo. Classification (NCBI taxonomy): domain Eukaryota; kingdom Metazoa; phylum Chordata; class Mammalia; order Carnivora; family Canidae; genus Canis; species Canis lupus. Next base: position 22,280,181 of record NC_064250.1, on the reverse strand, counting down.
GTCACTCAAAGTACCATAGACTGCCTTTCCTTTCTTAAATATTTTGAATTATAATTGTGGTAGGTAGAATAATGACTCCCCCAAAGATGTCTATGTCCTAATTCATGGAAACTGTGATTATATTAACTCACCTGACCAAATGGACTTTCTATATATGATTTAATTAATGATTTTGAAATGGAGAAATCCAGGATTTTCTTGATGGGCTCAGGGTATTCACAGGGATTCTTAAAAAATGGAAAAGAGAGGCAGAAGATGGGTCAGAAATTGGAAGATGCTACACTGCTGGTTTTGAAAATAGATGAAGGGGCTATGAGCTAAGGGATGGAGATGGCTTCTAGGAGTTTGAAAAAAACAAGGAAATGGATCCTTCCCTAGAGCCTCCAGAAGGAAAGCAGCTCTTCTGAGTCTTTGTTTTCAGCCCACTAAGACACATTTTGATTTGATATTTAAAATTATTGTTTACTTTATCGAGAAATTACAAATGAAAAATCCAACAACAACATAAAAAACAATAATTCTTTTTTTTAGCTCTCAGGTTCACCTTATAAATCTTATCTGTTTTTAAGTTTAGCAAATTTTAACTATCACTTTTCAAGAGGCCTTTGATTAGTATTTGGAAACATTCATAAATTTTATAGCTAATTAGACTCAAACATTTCAACCTGTATTTACAAATTTAATATATTTGATTTGTCTCATTAATAATATAATGATCTTTTTTTATAAACAAAATCTTCCCAGGTTCTTTATTAATTCTTATAAACATGAAAAAAAGAATAAACTTATTACTAGAGTGAAATTTAATTTCCCTTAATAGTATTTTTTTTTCTTTTTTAAAGTAATCTCTACATCTGACAGGGTAGTAATCTCTACATCTGACATCTTTAACCCTAAGATTAAAAGTTGTATGCTCTACTGACTGAGCCAGTCAGGTGCCTCCTGCCTTTTATTTTTTTATATTGGTTCAATCACGCACAAAATATTTTAATATCATATCTTTGTGTTTCACAACTGGCATTTTTTATGAAAACTCATTTCAATAGTTTAAAAAATTATCCAAACTCTTGCGACTTAGGTGTTTCTATTTTTTCTTGCTTGGATGAGCATCCCTTCTGCAGAGTTTTATAGCTGTTTAATTTTCTCCCATTATATTTACTTTGAAAATTGCAAGTTAAGTAAATAAATATCTTTCCACTGATAGGAAAAACAAAGGCTGGAGTAATCTTCTCAATTTGGCTATTTCATTACCTCCCAATTTATCTTTGTCTGAGATCTGAGTCCTTCATTTGAGCTTCATTTTGTAGGTGTTCCTTAGATATTAGAATCCAAGTCCCACAGTAGTCAAATTAAGCCAGAATAATTCTAATTCTGTATATAGATCCTACATACTGTTTTTTTGGTAACAAAACAAAAAAGCTCTAAGCAGCACTTTCTTCTGTTTCTTATATATCATACACATGTATATACATTAGAGAAATAAAACCCTGCCACCTTAAATTTCTCCTCATAGATTAAACATGATTTTTTTTTTTTCCATGAGCCTTGGAATAGCTTCTGTTAGGGGCTGCTGCTGTGATTAGAGAAGGGAACAGTGTCGTGCCTGCCATTTGAATAAGGGTTTAGTGAGGTCTATAACACTGAGCTAGTCAAAGGGGAAAGCTTGAAATATACATCAAAAGGAATTTAATCTAGGCAATGCTAAAAATAAAAAGGCCCATTTCATGGAGACGTGATAATAAAAAAAATTTGGAGTGTGAAAAAGAGATTTATCATCTGGTGAAAACAGTCTGAACAGGTAGGGCATAATGCTAGCTAGTGACAAATGCCATCATCTAAGATTTCATATGTATCAAAAGACTAGTGTTTACACTGAAGTAAAGTAATTTCCCCTTATCTGTGGTTTTGCTTTCTGCTGTTTCAGTTATCCGCTGGTAACCACCCACTGAAAGCAGATGATCCTTCTTCTGACCTCTTGTCAGAAGGTCAGTAGTAAGTTACCTATTGCTAGTCACAATGCTTATGTCATTCACCACGCTTTATCTCCTCAGGTAGGCATTTTTTCATCTCACATCATTGCAAGAAAGGTGAGTACAGCACAATAGATATTTTAAGAGAGAGACCACATTCACTAAATTTTTATTATATAATTGTTCTATTTTATTATGAATTACTGTTAATCTCTTACTGTGCCTTATTTATAAATTAAAACTTACTTATAAATGTATAAGGAAAAACGTATATAGAGTGTTCAGTACTATTCATGGTTTTAGGCATCCACTGGATGTCTTGGAAGATATCCCCCCGGATAAGGGGAGACTGCTGTATATGCTAATTTACAGATTTTTTTTTTTTTGGTTTAGCAATTTTAAAAGCTGCTAGTATTCACCGATGACTAGAGATATGGAATTTAATTTTTCAGTCAGAATAACTATGATCATGATATTAATATAACTGGAAGCATCCGTTCAGTTTTCCCTTGAATATGGTTAGTGTATTTTTAAGGTATGCTCTTTTTGTTGCTTGAAGTCTACTACTCATGAGGTTGAAGTCAAGATCATCAATTCTATCCTCTCTAATGCCTGTTACATTACCTAGAATAAATCTATTATGGGTTACAGACAATGCTATAATTCCAGGTGGCCATCTCATATATACTTGCCGCTGATCAAAACATCGGTGGCTAAGAGAAAATGTATTATTACTATTTGGGGGAAAAAAACAGCTCAAAATGCAAGTCACACTGTTGGCAACTCAATAGCTTCATTTTCATATGTATAATAATAACACATGCCTTAATGTGAAAGGCATTTCAGGATAATATGAAGAGTTAGCTAATTGTGCATGGGGCATAAATGATTTATTCAAGTAAAAGATTTTTACATAATTACCATATTTATTACTAAATGTGTTTGTAGGACAATGTTCAGGAAGAACCCTTTTATATTTATTTGGAAAAATATATGTCTGGTGTTTCTGAAAATAGAAGATGCTTAACAAGATAGAGAACTGTTTTTGTCCTTTAGACCTGCATGCTAACTTTATTTAAACAATTGCCCACTAACAAGTTAAACAAATGACCTTCAATAAATGGATATATTATGCCTATTTAGAAGGTTTAGCTCTACAAACATTTTATGAAATTTCTATGTATTTTACAGCACATTGGATATATTTAGTTAAATTACAATTTAACAAAAGAAAGGTGACTTTCACTGCAGTTCCAGTTGATTTTGGGTTTCAGTCTGGGATCTCTTCACATCTTCTATTTTAAAATTCTTGGAAGTGTTGCTTTGGTAGTACCAATAGCTGAGACTGGCCCTTGTAAATTACATGACATACAACTTAGAATTAATTCTGGCAAAAATAATAAGTGTTAATAAACCAAATATCCCAATATCAAGTTTAAAAATCTTTATCATTGCATAAGCATCTTTTATGTATGATACAGTAGAAATTGGTGTTCATGATTATCCTGTGAGGCATCCCAAGATTAAAAGATAACTTTTAATAAAAGTTAAATTTTACTTGATACAGTTTCAGAGTTAGGGTATTTGATTGTATTCTGCTTGACAATTGATTATTCATGTGTGATATATGAAGTGACTTTCAATTTCCCAGAATAGAGCTTATAAAACTTATGAACAGATTGAGTTCACAAAATATATTTGTATGCCAATTTGTTTAGAACTAGGAAAATATGTTTCCATGAAAAAGATGTTATTTTGTTTATACAGAAAAATTTATTGTATATCTATTATGTACCAGGCAGTACAATGATAAAAGAAAGATGACTAATATTTCCTCAAAGGCCTTACAAGAGCGGATGAGTGTGGCAGAGGTAAATGTAGGGTGCTTTAGGGATATAGACAATGGATATATAAATCATTCTAGGGTCCAAGAAAGGCTTTTCTTGAAGGAAAATGCCTGAGTAATCTTAAAGAATAAATGAATACTAGCATATTGGTTGTGTCAGTAAGAAGGAAGGTAACTAAGGAAGAGGAGCAGCATATACAACATCATGGTGGCATGAAATGATAGAGTGCATTCAGATAACTACTAGTGGTTTGATAGCTAGAGCATGGGACTGCTGAGGGAGAATAGGGTAGCAAATTTGACATATTACTTTATAGCTATGGAGAAATTTTTATGTCTCATTAACAGGGAAGTGAAATCATTAAGTTAGTACTTTGGAAAGACAATTCTGGTAGCTCAGTGGAGGATCGATTGAAGGGGTGTCACAAGATAAGGAAAGGCAGGTAATAGGCAAATGTAGGTGTCCAGGGGTGAAATGATGGAGCCAGAACTATGGGAAGTTTTATAATTATCCTCATTTAAAAAGCTTTTTGGCTTCTGCCTGTGTCCCATTTACTACAGAGGGTCAGAACAATCTCTTTGAACTGGTTGGGAAATTGATACCATATGGCTTTTTTATCCATTTCCATTCTACTTTTCTATCTCTCCTGAGTCCTACAGGCTGATCTCCTTTCTCTTTGCTTCAGTCACAAAAAAATCCTGAAAATTAAGAAAATAGACAACTGTGTGTATAGGGCATGAGAATGTGGGAATGGAATTGGAGGTCTTCAGCTATTCATGCCACATATCTGCTGGGCTCTGCTGGGACCATTCTACTATAGCAAATCCACAGGATTTATTGGATTATTTGGATGCTTGGAGAATGAAAGAAAGGGAAAAAATTAGGATTATTCTCATCCCTAATTCAAATAATGGAGGTGTCATTTATTGAGCTAAGGTTCACAGGAGGTGTTATAAAATGTGAGGGAAAGAAAAGTACAGTTTTGAGTCTTTGGGATATTCAGAGAGTCAGTTTAGTACATTTTTATGTTACTAGGACTTGGAGAAATGTGGCTGGCAGTATAGAAGGGGAGTCATCTGCCTATCGGATCTCATTGAAAATGTATTTCAGATCAACCTACTTAGAAGACTGATTAAAGTAAATTCAGGAGGAAGGAGACACAAGCAACTCTGAAATTTAAGAGGGCAAGCTGAGGAAGAGGCTTTTTGGAGGTGGATTCCTTCATTTAAACTAGAGGGATCATTAGCTAATCCTAATCCAAATATCTAAAACATATTGCCTTGAAAGGAAGGAATGACGTTCCCTTTAAAAACAGGAGTCTTCTCTCCCTGGTACAATGTTGTGGTTACAGGAAATTTACATAAGATTTCTAAGTTGCAAAATAGAATTAAAACATAGGAAAAAGTCATGAGGGGTGCCTGGCTGGCTCAGTGGGTAGAGCATGCAACTCTTGATCTTGGGGTTGTGACTTCGAGGCCCCTTTTGGAGGTAGAGTTTACATAAAAGAAACAAAGAAAATAAGTCATGAATAGGATGTAATAAATAAGTATGGTCTCTTCAAGAATCATGTTTGTTTTGAGAGCAGTGTTATTCTATATAGAACAATTTCAGCTAAACTGTAGATAAATATGCTGAAGAGAAACAGCCAAAGTTCAGAGAACTGTATAGAAAAATTCACTTGTAAAATGTTTGTTCTGACAAACACAGGATGCCATGAAATATTCTGAAGTCAGCAATTCTGAAGAAGTCTTGCTGTTCTGAAGGGCAAATTTCTCCCTGTCAATTATAGCAGAACAAAGTAATATACAATGAAAAGAAACCAGAGTAACAAAGTTTTTTTCTTCCCATGAGTCCCTGTTTGTGGACATTTTCCTTAGTTCTTTTCTTTTTGGCAAAAATCCTTTTCCTGAGTAAACAAGTTTGAATGGCTATACTTAGAGAAGTTTGACCCTTTTTATGAACCAAGAAGAGTAATCCTTAGTAAGGTGAGAGTCAACTCAAAGCTCTGTTGCTGTGCGCCCTAGGCTTTCTAAAATTTCTCAGCTTTAGGCATCTGCAACACAAGGCTAATTTTAATTGAGAAACATATCTTCTAAGAATTTATTGGTGAAACTAAATGTTATAGAGTATTTTTCCATTTTCACACATTTTAATAATCATGCTGAAGATTTAGAGTTTGTAGGATGGACAAAAGCTGTTTACTAAATCATTTTAACCAAAGACCAATCATTCATAGTTAATAAACTCTGCTGAATGGCCAATAAGATTGGTAACTTCATTTTTATCTCCACCTTCCGTAATTGCAGATATATATGACCGAATCTTACTCCATCCTGCTGAATGATAGGATTCAGTACTTTATCCTGCATTGTCTGGCATATAATATTCTCTTTGGCAAGCTGACATCCTCCCTTCATGAGCTATGACCAGCCCTGGAAAACATTGCTGACATTAAGCTCTGTTCTGCTGATGTTACACAAACTGCAGTATTTCCAACATGGCATTGTTCCAGAAATGTATGCTATTTTTCTTAGATAGCACAAGGTATTACAACAAAAAATGTCACATCTGGTCTTAGTTGTCATCTTATTTATCAGTTTGCACCTTCATCACCATGACATTAACTTTTCAGGTGTTCTTCTAACCTGGAATTCCATAGTTCAGATGAAGTAAGGAGTCAAAGTAGTCCTTTCAGTATAGGTTTATATTTTGTGTTTCTTACTTTTCATAGATTTTCTGTTTGGTGCTCAGAGCATATTTTCCTATTGAAAAACTGTATTGTAAATGGTAATTACATTCCCAGGCCAATTTAACCCATAATACAGCAGAAATTCCCAAATATGTTAAACGAAAAACAAGAAAACATTGTGGCATCACTTCTTTAAGTATCTTAAAATGTATGTAAATATAAGAATATGTTAAAAGAACTTAGAAAATACTTTTCTGATATTTTCAATACTAACAATAAAGCAAATTCTTAAAGAAAACAAAGTGGTTTAAACTTTTTTTCAGAATAGTAGTAACTATAAAAAAGCAGGCTTGACTGGAAGATGAAAGCATGGATAGATATGTTTGAGGACATTCTGAAAAAGACTTTTGGCGTTTTTAAGGAGTTTAGAGGTAAAAGGTACTACTTATTTTCTATGTATAATTTAACATCAATTTTTACTTTTTATTAATAAAAATATATCTTTACCAGTTCTTCCATGCATCTGAATTGTGACTAGGTTTAATTTTTTTTTTTTTTTGTGAGATGAAGGGAGTTCATAAATGGAATAAATCCACAGGCCTTTAAGTCAGAAACCAACGACATTTATTGTACTCTTTTTTTAAAAAAATATTTTATTTATTTATTCATGAGAGACACATACAGAGAGAGAGGCAGAGACAGAGGCAGAGGGAGAAGCAGGCTCCATGCAGGAAGCCTGATGTGGGACTCAATCCGGGGACTCCAGGATCACACCCTGGGCCGAAGGCAGGTGCTAAACCATTGAGCCACCCAGGGATCCCCTTTATTGTACTCTTGAAGCAAAATTTCTCTATTTAATTTTTGATTCTGTATGTATTAAATACACGGACTCCTTTCTCTCAATAGGTTGACTGTCACTGCCTCTCTTTATCTTGTAGCCCACTTTCTCATTTCTTTGCTTCCATTCCTCGATCTGTTTCCCAGGGAAAACAGATTTATGACTTAACTTTCTTATACTAATTACCCACCTTCAATTTTCTCTGCTTAATAGCTTTGTAACTACAGTAATTTTAATTTCTTCCTTATACTTTTAATTTTTTTGTAAACATGAATACTACTCCTTATTTTAACTCCCTATTTTATAACTACCTATTTTTTCTACTCCCCTATTTTCATTCTTGAAGTTCTATTATCTATTCTATATTGTCAAGGATGATAACTGTGACGAAGGACATATTGTCACCCTATTTCCATCCCTTATTCTGCTTTTGTAATGGAATCTCTATTTTAGTTGTACAGTTGGCTGCCCAGAGTGGATGCTACCATTTCCAGTGTCTTTTATGAGTAGGTATGGTCATGTGATTGGCCAACAGGATGCAAGCAAAAGTGTTGAGTGTGATTTCCAGAAGTGTCCCTAGAGGGAAGGTTCACATTTTTCTCCATATCTTACTCCTTTCTGCTATCCAGAATGTAGAAGTTATGTCTAGTGCTTGAGCATTCAACGTGGGTCCTGAGATGGAAGCCCTGTGTTGGTGGAAGGAACCTGGATCTCTCCTGATGAGTAGCACCCTACCTGCCTCAGAATGCTTATTTATAGACCATTCATATGAAAGGACAATAAACTTCTGTCATGTTTGAGACACATGTTATTCTCACAGTTGAACAAAGTGATAGTTAAACTCTATTTTGTAACCAAAACTGGGTCTTTTGTAATTGGTGTGTAAATTGATTTAAAAAGCTGAGAACTATAAATAGTATTCACATAATTATAATCAGGTAAATATTATTCAATACAAAGTCAAAACTTTCAAATTTTTTTTTGTGTATATCTGCAAAAGTAGCCTATATATTTTTTTGCCCCAATTGTCCCCTCAACTTCTCTGAAATATCATCTGTTTTGTTTAGACTTCCCTTATTTCATTCCCTCTGGAGATTTCTCTCCCAGAGTTCTGATTCTCCCTGTTCCAGTTTTGGACTTGATGTTTTCTACACCTGCTAAATAGCTGTCATACTGGAACTTCCATTCAGCGTTTTTAGGGAAAGTGCATTAAAAAGTTTAAGCATGGAAATGACATCTGCCGTTCTTTTTTTTTTTTTTTCATTTTCATACAATATTCTTTTATTTTTTTAATAAATTTATTTTTTATTGGTGTTCAATTTACCAACATACAGAATAACACCCAGTGCTCATCCCGTCAAGTGCCCCCTCAGTGCCGGTCACCCATTCACCCCCACCCCCCGCCCTCCTCCCCTTCCACCACCCCTAGTTCGTTCTTGACTTACAGGATAGTTGTATAGTATGAGCTGGGAATCTCTTTTGTATTTATAAGATGATTTTATGGGCAACCACTCCGTTACCTTCCTTTGAACATTAATCCACTATTACTGTTTTTCTGTGTCTAGCACAGTGCCAGACTAACCCAATTCATAGATTTTCATTTTGATTTCTATCTTAGATTCATAAATTCATGTTTTTCATGAATGTTGCTCTTTTACTCCCTCTGTATTTTTGAGCGTCAAAACAACAAGGCAGCCAAGTACATGGTCCCTAGAGTTAGAGATCCTGGGTATTATCCCAGCTCTGTTACTGTTTGGCTGTATGATTTTTAAACAAGTTAACAGTTATTTACTCTCTCTCTAAGTCTCAATTTCCCCATCTATAAAATTGGGATAATAATAGCATCAACTACACTGGTTTGTGAGTTAATCCCTTTAGTGTTACCATAATGCCTAGAATACAGAAAACATTCAATGTTACTTATAGCTAATGATATTAACCGTAGCATTTGTGAATTGGCTAAGGCCACACATAGAAAAGACTGAGTTAAAACCCAACTTAAAAAAAAAAAAAAACCCAACTTGATTCTAGAGCCTGAGTTTTTAGTGACCACACTATTGTTTCATGTTTTGAATGCTTCTGCTGGGGAACCAGCTGCCATCTAGAATAGTGTTTGTATGATGTGTGGGAGGTGGGGGCTTAATGTGAGATGGGGAACAGAATAACCGGATCCCTTGAGGAGACTTTTCTAAGTACACATACCTGTGACCCTTTTGGAGAAAGTTTGATAAGATTTCAGGGTGGGCTGTGGCAGGGATGTGTATTTTGAATTGGCTTCTCTGGGGATCTGATGCCCCCTCTGGTTGAGAAAACTGATTTGGAACAAGTTGCTATATTTTGCCAAAGTGGAATGAATCGACTATCAGAACTCCTAGGAAATCATCCAAGAAGGAAGTCAAATGAAAAGAAAGAAAAATGTTCTTAGGCTCAGTATGCCCTGTAGAAACATTCATAACAATCAACACTTTTTTTTTTTTGTATTTTCATGGCCATGACTCATATTTCTGCATGCAAAATGTCTAGCAGCTACATCAGTCTTTTTTTTTTTTAAATTCAGCTAGTTCCTATTCGGCTAGTTTCTTCCTTTGATAAGAGGTCTTTAGTTAACTCTTACAGTACCAAATCTATATATAAACCCCAAAATGCTCACTCCTATAAATTACCTTCAAATAGTTAATTCAGTGACAGCTGAAATAAAAAAGGATCTTTAAGGATTTTCTGGTACTTCAGCAAGATTGTCACATTGCTCTTTTACCAGACACTAAAATCACTAAATCAATGCTGTGTATTTAATATATAGATTTTAAATAAAATTCTTTTACTGTAACATAAAGAGTTAAGATGTAAATAACTTAAAGCACAACAGGAGTAAAAAAGTGAATTCATATTAAATAGGTAACACTTACATGGGACTTATGATTTACTGGGGACTAAGTATCTATAAAATGTAACTCTTCTATATATGGACTTACCCTACCACACCCTGTGAAAGAAGTCCATTTATTATATGCCCACTTATTATTATTATTGTTTTAAAATTTAAATTCAATTAGCCAATATATAGTACATCATTAGTTTCAAATGTAGTTTGAAAATAATTCATCAGTTGCGTATAACACCCAGTGCTCATTATATCATGTGCCCTCCTTAATGCCCATCACCCAGTTACCCTATCCCCTGCCCGCTTAGCAACCTTCATGGGTTTGTTTCCCAGAGTTAAGAGTCTCTCATCGTTTGTCTCCTTTGATTTTTTTTTCCATTCAGTTTCCTCTTCTTCCCTTATGGTCCTCTGCACTATTTCTTATATTCTGCATATGAGTGAAACCATATGATAATTGTCTTTCTCCGATTCACTTATTTCACTTAGCATAATACCCTCCCATTCCATCTAAATTGATGTAAATGGTAGGTATTTATCCTGTCTTATCCTTTCTGATGAGTAATATTCCATTTTATGTATACCACATCTTCTCTATCGATTCATCTGTCAAAGAACATCTCAGCTCTTTCCTCACTTTGGCTATTGTGGACATTGCTACTATGAACACTGGGGTGCAGGTGGCCCTTTGTTTCACTACATCTGTATCTTTGGGGTAAATACCCACTAGCCCAATTGCCGGGTCCTAGCTTAGCTCTACTTTTAACTTCCTGAGGAACCTCCACACTGTTTTCCAGAGTGGCTATACCAGCTTGCAGTCTCAACAACAATGTCAGAGCATTCCCCTTTCTCTACATCCTCACCAACATTTGTTGTTTTCTGTCTTGTTGATTTTAGTTATTCTAATTGGTGTAAAGTGGTATCTCATTGTGGTTTTGATTTGTTTATTTTTGATGACAAGTGATAATGAGCATTTTTTTTTTTTATGTGACTGTGGGCCATTTGTATGACTTCTTTGGAGAAATGTCTGTTTATGTCTTCTGTCCATTTCTTGACTAGTTTGTTTTTTGGATGTTGAGTTTGATAAGTTCTTTTTCTTTTAAAGATTTAATTTATTTGTGAGAGACACAGAGACAGAGATACAGACAGAGGGAGAGGCAGGTTCCTCGCAGGGAGCCCGATATGGTACTCGATCCCAGGACCTGAGGATCACATCCTGAGCCAAAGGCAGGCACTCAATCACTGAGCCACCCAGGTGTCCCCTGATAAGTTCTGTATAGATCTTTGATACTAGCCCTTTATTTGATATGTCATTTGCAAATATCTTCTCCCATTCCATAGGTTGACTTTAGTTTTGTTGACTGTTTTCTTTGCTGTGCAGAAGGTTTTTTTTTTTTTAATATTTTTATTTATTCATGAAAGGCATATAGAGAAAGAGAAAGAGAGGCAGAGACACAGTCAGAGGGAGAAGCAGGCTCCATGCGGGAGCCTGATGTGGGACTCAATCCCAGGACTCCGGGATCATGCTCTGGGCAGAAGGCAGATGCCCAACCGCTGAGCCACCCAGGTGTCCCTGTGCAGAAGGTTTTTATCTTGATGAAGTCCCAATAGTTCATTTTTGCTTTTGTTTCCCTTGCCTTCATAGATGTGGCTTGCAAGAAGTTGCTGTGGCTGAGTTAAAAAAAAGTGGCTCCCTGTGTTCTCCTCTAGGATTTTGATGGATTCCTACTGCACATTGAGGTCTTTCATCCATTTTGAATTTATCTTTGTATATGGTGTAAGAGAATGGTCTAGTTTCATTCTTCTGCATGTGGCTAATTTTCCCAGCACCATTTATTGAAGAAACTGCCTTTTTTCTTTGGATATTTTTTCCTGTTTTGTCAAAGATGAGTTGACTGTAGAGGAGAGGGTCCATTTCTGGGTTATATGACCACTTTTGCAGAGAAGGAAGTGGAAAGGGGTTAACATGCCCAAGTTGCACACCTAATCAAGTGAAGGAGCCAGGGATTGAAGCCTGAGGCATCTGGTTCCAGAACCTGTAAGCTTACCCTTACTGCCTCTCCCTGCACCAAAGGAGAGAATGGAGAAATAAGCTTGTGGCAAACACCTAAAAGATATCAGGTGATGAGCATAAAATAAATTACCTTTTCCTTTATTATTTCAGGTCTCCAAGTCAAATTTTTTCATATAGGACACCATAGCTCTCCACTCTGACACATCATCACGTCATCTGGGGCATCCCTTTCTCCCTGCCCTTTCTTTCCTCCAAGAACTATAAGGCTACGTAGTAGTGTGCATGTCCATATAGAGCCTTGTGTTTTCTTAGGCTAACTCAGTGCGTCTTAAGTTTTAGTTTAATCAGAATCACTTGGTATGGGCAGTCCGGGTGGCTCAGCGGTTTAGTGCTGCCTTCAGTCCGGGGCATGATCCTGGAGACCTGGGATCGAGTCCCACATCGGGCTCCCTGCATGGAGCCTGCTTCTCCCTCTGCCTGTGTCTCTGCCTCTCTCTCTCTCTGTATCTCTCATGAATAAATAAATAAAATCTTAAAAAGAAATCAGAATCACTTGGTGGACTTGTTAAAGCTCAAAATTCAGAGTTTCTGATTTAGCAGTCCAGAGTGGGCCTGGAGAATTTGCATCCTGCATGCCTCTGCCACCTCCCATTTCACTGAGATATAATTGACAAAGTTGTCATATATTTAAAGTGCACAATGTGATGGCTTGATATACATATATATCAGAAATGATTCTCACCATCAAGTTAATTAACACATCCATTACCCCACATAGTAATTCTTTTTTGTTGTTGTTGTGAGAGCACTTAACATCTATTGTGTTAGCAATTGCAAGTACACAATACAGTATTACTATAGTTACCATGCTGGATGTTAGATCCTGAGAACTTTTTCCTCTTATAACTAAATGTTTGTACTTTTTGAGCAACCTTTCCCCATTTTCCCCAGGCCCTAGTCCTCATTTTCCCCAGGCCATAGTCACCATGATTCTATGAGTTCAGTTGTTCTTTTAAAAGATTATGTCAATAATTAATACCATACAGCATTTGTATTTCTCTATCTGGCTTATTTCACTTAGTGTAATGCCCTCCTGTTTCATCCAAATAGAAAGATTTTTTTTAATGGCTGAATAATATTCTGTTGTATGTGTATATATATTCTGTATGTGTATATATGTTGGGATATTGATTATTTTGCTATAGAGTTGTAAGAATTCCGTATATGTTTTGGACATTAACTCCTGATTAGATATATGGTTTGCAAATATTTATTTCCTATTCTGTAGTTTGCCTTTTCATTTTGTTGATGGTTTTTCTTTGCTTCTTTTTTTGCTGTGCAGAAATTTTTAGTTTGATGTAGTCCTTCTTATTTATTTATTTGCTGTTGCCTTTTTTTTGACTCTTGTCTCTTTTTTTTCTTAGTCTTGCTAAAAGTTTGTGTATTTTGCTTATCTTTTAAAAAAAGCAACTTAGTTTTATTTTTTCTATTGTCTTTCTAGTTTCTATTTCATTCACTTCTGATCTGATCTTTGTTATTTTTTCCTTCTGCTAACTTTAGGCGTTGTTTCTTCTTTTTCTGGTTCCTTAAATTATATTGTTTATTTGCGATTTTTCCTTCTTTTTGAGAGAGAGAGAGAGCACGCACACATGTGTGTGTGCTAGAGGGGGAGGGGCAGAGGGAGAGAGAGAATCCTAAGCAGGCTCCAAGCCAGTGTGGAGCTGACCTGAGCTGAAATCAAGAGTTGGGCACTTAACCGATTGAGCCACCCAGGTGCCCCTCTTTTTTTTCTCAATATAGGCATGTATTGTAACAAACTACCCTCTTGTAACTGCTTTTGCTGCAACTCATATATTTTGGTGTGTTATGTTTCAAGATATTTTTTGATTTCCCTTTAATGTTTTTTGATCCATTGATTGTTCAGGGCTGTTATTTCTACATATTTGTGAATTTTCCAGTTTTCTTCCTGTTATTGATTCCTTGTTTCATACAATTGTGGTTAGAAAAGATGCTTGATTTAATTTCATTCTTAAATTTGTTAAGACTTGTTTTGTGCCTAACATATGATATATCCTGGAGAATTTTCTGTGTGTACTTGGGAAGAATGTACTCTGCTACTGTTGGATGGAATATTCTTTATACATCTGTTAGGTCTATTTGGTCTAATATTTAGTTCAAGTCCAGTGTTTCTTTATTTTCTGTCTGGATTATCTATCCATTGTTGAAAGTGGGGTGTTGAAACCCCTTACTATTATTGCACAGTTTTCTATTTCTCTCTTCAGATCTGTTAATATTTGCTTTATATATTTAGAACCTCTAAGAATTTATGTTTTTTTTTTTTTTTAAAGTTCCTAAGTAATGGTTTTATAGCCCAGGACCAAACTTTGAGAACCATTGACCTAAACCCACAGAAATAGGAGGGTAAACTATATATTAGTATCTAATTTCTAAGATGAGGACAATAAGCATTTGTAAGCAATAAATATACTTCTAGATCTGCATATTTTGAGCCTATGCATAGTACAGTTTCTATGTATATGATTTGGCTAGAATTTTGGCCTTAATTGTTCATTTCCCTTTCCTTCTCTCACTCATCAGCTTTGATATAACCCACATTCTATTCTTGCTCATCCTTTTGCCTATTCCCTGCCCTGATTTCCCTTCATTTAACCAGGTGTCAGTAGGTAAGTTTGAGTAACCGTTACATGACATAGGGCTACATTTCTTGGATCTACTCTAATCATCAGAGCCCAGAGCCTGAGAATCTGGAAAGATGGTACTTAGTTGGAGTCTAATTTCTCATTGGTGGTGAAAGGTGACATAAGATTTAAGCACACAACCTTACCTCCTCCTTGAGACTGGTGTCCTTATAAGGAGAGGCGATCAGGACACAGAAGGATGATCATGTGAGAACACAGTGGGAAGGTGGCCATCTACAAGCCAAAAAGAGAGGCTTTAGAAGAAACAAACTTGGGACGCCTGGGTGGCTCGGTGGTTGAGTGTCTGCCTTCAGCTCAGGGCATGATCCTGGGGTTGAGTCCTGCCTCAGGCTCCCTGCAAGGAATCTACCTCTCCTTCTCTCTGTGTCTCTGTGATAAATAAATAAAATCTTAAAAAAAATAAACAAACTTGTTGACCCCCTCATCTTGGACTTCTAACACACAGAATAGTGAGAAAGTAAATTTCTGTTTTTTAAACCACCCACTCTGACATTTTAAAAATAGATTTATTTATTTATTTTAGACAGAGCCAAGTATGGGGCAGAGGGGTGGATGGAGCATGGGGAGAAGCAGAGGGAGAGAAAGAATTTCAAAAACACTTCCCACTGAGTACAGACCTTGATGTAGAGCTTGATCTCACAACCCTGAGATTATGACCTGAGCTGAAATCAAGAGTTGGACACTTCATCAACTGAGTCATCCAAGTGTCCCAACTGTGGCATTTTGTTATGGCAGCCCTAGCAAATGAATACAACAAATGAATGGAGAGATCATAAATACTTTTAGAAAACAAAAACAAAACAGAACACCCACAAAAAGAAATGAAAATCAGACTGACCTTGGACTTCTCATCAGCAACACTGGATATTAGAAGATAATGGTGCAATAGCTTCAAAGTTCTGAAGAAAAATAATTCTTAATCTAGAATTCTATACTCAGATAAGTATCAATCAAATATGATGACAGAATAAAGATACTATCAAACATATAAGAGCTCAGAATGTTTTACCTGCCACACATTACTTATGGAGGTTGAAGATAAATTTCATAAAAGAAAGTTGTAATTACAACATAGAGGAAGAGATCAACTTCAGATAAAATAAGCCAACCTAGAAGAGGAATGAAGGGAAGGCACCAGTCGAGGTGCAGGGGAGTGGCGGGGTTGTCAAAATTCAGTTGGTATTGTCCAGATGCCTGAGTACTGATTCTGTAGTGCAGGATCAAAATCCTCAGTTCCACTGATCAAGGGTGGTCAGTTTGGGAAAAGAAAAATATATCCCATGAAATATTTGGGACATACTTTTACTAAAAATACCACTCATTATTCTGAAATTCAGATTTAACTGGGAGTTCTGTATTCTATCTGGCAACTCTATACTGGTTGAAAGGCACTAGTTTTTGCGTTTCTTAGCACCTTGCCCAATACCTGGCTCATAAGAAGTGCTCATTATGTAGTCAGTGAAATGTCATTCAGAAAGTGTCTGCACTATAGGGACAATGAAGCATTAGGGGGAAAAACAATTAAGAAACTGTATTGGACTATTCAGGGGCTCAATTGCTAGCTATTTTACTGCTTGCATAATTTTAGAGACAGAGCATGTGACAGACAACATCTCATAAAGTTCATATTTGTTTATTAATGAGCCTTTACTTATCAGCAAATTCTTTAACACACCCTGAATCCATAATACATTGTATTCACTATTTGCTCTAAATCTAACATTTAACTTTGTAGCATATACTTCTATTTCTGGAATTTCTATTTAATATAGATTTTTTTGTATTGATTAGTTATCTCAAAATCTTTTAAAAGCATTTTGTGCTCTGATACATGGAAGTTCTGCATAAAGTTCTATTTAGCTGAAAAAAATCATGGAAACAAAATCTATTGATCAGTAGGGGCTAATTTTGATGGACTATTTGAAATAATTACAGTTCTACATTTTAAAGATATGTATTGCAACAGAAACCTTATTGTGTTTATCTTTCAGAAAGAAATTTCTTGGCTTTTTTCTTGTTTTGAAGATGGCAAAGTGATAAATTAAAATTCACAGCTTATCAGTGTGACAGAAGATTAAAAATAGAGGAATTTCAAAACAAACCTTTATATTTCTAAAAATATATGAAGTGCTTCTTTATGAATTTTCCACAGTTTGTTTTTTCTTTGGGGAAAGAAACCCCACATTTGATCTGCATTTGATTGACTGTAAGACAAAAGTCAAGTTGTTCTAATTTAAAGTGACTTGCTCTTATCATACAATGTCATCTCTTATTTTCAGCAGAGATAGAAGAAATTGAGTGAGAAAATTGAAAAATCATTTTAATGCTCCCCAAAGAAATTGTAACATGAGCTGGAACATATGGGTAATTTGTGAAGTAAAGTCGGCTATGGAGTCTAATCATTTTCAATGTAATTTCTATGGCTGAAGTGTTCTAAACCAAGAAAAGCTTGCTTTCTTTCTTTCCTTTTTTTTTTTTTTCATCTAAAACTCTGGTCAGACCTCTTCAAACTTTCTGTTTCATCTGTAAGTGGAGTATTGAGCAAGCATGACTCATAAGATATAAAAATGCAACTCAACTTTTGCCCCCTACTGCTCCTTTAAAATTTATTTAGTGGAATAATCTCTTGTTGCCTTTGGCTGGAGGACTGATTCCATTACCTTTGGCTCATGTTTAGGTAACAGACTGCACTAAAATCATTTTAGGTCAATACCTGTCTCAGGTTAAAACACTAGAATGTGCCTTCCCAACAATGATCAAAACATTAATCATAAATTTTTTTCTTTTTTCATAGCAGGGACCATTGTATTGGAAGGGGAAGGGCCTTTTCCTTCCCATCCTGTTAATATTTCTCCTCTTCTCCTAGTCTGCTAGCTAAGTTTTGACCCTCCGGTATTAGGCCCTGCAGGGTAGGGAGTTAGTTGAGGGAAAAGAGTAGATTTAAGTGATTGGTGCAGTCAGAACCAGCTACAATTTTCAGGGCCCAGTGCAAAATGAAATGTAGGGGGATCCCTGGGTGGTGCAGCGGTTTGGTGCCTGCCTTTGGCCCAGGGCGCGATCCTGGAGACCCGGGATCGAATCCCACGTCGGGCTCCCAGTGCATGGAGCCTGCTTCTCCCTCTGCCTGTGTCTCTGCCTCTCTCTCTCTCTCTGTGTGACTATCATAAAAAAAAAAAAAAAAAAAAAAAAATGAAATGTAGGGCCCCTTGTTCAAAAAGCAGGAAAAAGTGTCTTTAAAAGTCCTAAAATATAAAGCTTTTTCCTTTCTTGCATAATCTTCTCATCATGGTATTTTTATGTGCTACTTAATGTCATTACAAGAAAAAAATTCACATGATTTTATTGTTCATCTTTATAATTTGCAATGCCGGTTTTCAATCAAATATAAAAATATTTAACTTGTATGAAAAATCTCTGAGATTACATGGCTTATATTTTGTAGCTGAAACATACATGGGTAGAACAATGGAAATCTTGCACAAAACGAACTCAGTTGTTTTTATTCCACTTCTTGATGCATGTACATTCCACTAACACTTTCTACATTAGGCTTACTAATAAGTAAGGGAAGA
This sequence comes from Canis lupus dingo, assembly GCF_003254725.2. Classification (NCBI taxonomy): domain Eukaryota; kingdom Metazoa; phylum Chordata; class Mammalia; order Carnivora; family Canidae; genus Canis; species Canis lupus. The sequence goes on along the minus strand of NC_064250.1, from coordinate 22,261,653 downwards.
CCAAAAGGAAAAGGAACTATGAGTTGTCCTGTCTTTTTCTTTCCTTCCATGTCATCATTTTTAGTGTGAGTGGTTAGTTAATTCAGAGAAGTAAAATTAATAAGAAAGAATGTATGTTTCCCTGGTCATTTGTATTTCTTAGCATGCCATTGCCTGCTTTTTGTGTTTGAAGCAAGTTGTAATTCATATGTAAGGTGAAGCCTCTGGGGCCTGTCAGCAATCTCTGCTTACTTGATTATAGACCTAACACATTTACCTTGTACTCAACCTTGAGTCTTAATGAATTTCTAGGCATTGTGGGTCCACTGGAATTCTGTGCTCCTGGGAGATCATAAATGCTGGGTGCAAATAGAGCATCAAGGAATGACAGACACACATTATCCTATTGGAATTATAAAACACTAGTTCAAAGATACAATTATTAAGAATTTGAGAACACAGAGTATTCAATCAAGGTGGGGACTCTGAGTGCAGGGTTCTAGGTAACTGCATTCCTTGCCTTCCATGGAGCTGGTCCTGAATTCAGTTGTCCTTCACATGTAGTCCCTTGCTTTTGGAGTCCCATGGGCCCTTCTGGGTAGTTGATTTAGGCAACCTTTCAGCTGGCTCCTGTGAGGCCAATGTCTAATCCACATAAATGCTCATGTAGGGTCTGACTACAAATGCAGCTCATTCTCACGTGCGGCTACAACCCACTTTTATTTTGTCACTAGAGTATCTCCCCAATTTCCCTAGGGAGCTAGTCAACCTTTGAATCCTAAAATGTTAGAAGACACCTCTCCCTCTCTCTAGGTGGTTCCACTGAAGCACCCTTCCCTATAGGCTTGAGGTGAAGGATCAGAAACCTTTCTTTCTTCTTAGTTGGCTGATCGGTTAGAGCTCATAATATAGTACCTTCATCTTTCTCACAGAGTCCTCTCCCCAACTCTACTTTTTAAAGTCTGTTATATCTTCTTATGGATACAAACCAGACTTTGACTTGGTTTTTGGATAATGTCTTGAAAATCTGCATATGTTTTTTCTACAAAATTATTTTGGTATCTCTTATATAGCCTATCTCAGTGCCTCAGCTGAAACTTCCAATTAAACGTTCTGTTTCATGTAAATTATCATGTTGTGTGCAAAGCATGTCTTGAGCACAGGGATTAAGTGTGTTAAATGTTTCATCTTTTTGAGTTTCTTTGAGGCTATACAAATTTTGGATGCCTATGAATCTTCTTCCTAAAGACAATATGCTGCTAAGCTTTCAATCTGTCTTAAAGCACATAAAATAGGAGCACCGATCAAAAATAAGCTCATTATATGTTGGTCTGAGGAATTAAAACATTTAAAAATATATATATTAATAGCTGATTGCTAAGACCACCAAACTATTTGTATCGAGATAATATGCTGGAGAGAGAGAGAGAGAGAGAAAGAGAGAGAGAGAGAGAGAGAGAAAGAGCTCCAGTAACATCTGGATATGATTTCTGTTTTTTTCCCCTACTTCTTACTTTATTACCTTGTAGATATTGCTTAACATATCTAAGTTATAATTCCTCATCTTTAAAATGGGAGAATAATACCGTTTTCTAAGGTTATTTGATGAAATGCTATATGTGGAAATTTCAGAGACTCAACCAAAGTTACTTGCCTTAATAAGCATCACTAATTTGGTGGGAGTTTTAAATTTATTTGATGGAAGAAAAAATTATTATATAAATTAGACACTGACAGCAGCCCTTTCTTCTAGGAGTAGTATATATTGCCTTGAGTTTTGCAGAAATCTTTATGATGAGGCAATTTGTTTTTAGAAATATAAGCCTCGGGATCCCTGGGTGGCGCAGAGGTTTAGCTCCTGCCTTTGCCTCAGGGCGCGATCGTGGAGACCCGGAATCGAATCCCACGTCGGGCTCCCGGTGCATGGAGCCTGCTTCTCCCTCTGCCTATGTCTCTGCCTCTCTCTCTCTCTCTCTTTCTCTGTGTGACTATCGTAAAAAAAAAAATTAATAAAAAATAATAATAAAAAAAAAGAAATATAAGCCTCAGGATATGGATGAGGAGTTGAAGAAGAATAGGAAAATGAAAGTGTCCTGTATAATAAAGTAAGCAATTTGGAATTAAACCCAAACATGGCTATAGTGTCACATCTATCTCTATCTTTTACCCAAGCAAATATATCTATATATCTCTCTCTATCATCTCTATCTCTCTCTCTCTATATATATCTCTGGAAGGTAGTGAGAAATATAGATTTTAGGAAGGTGGAAGGGTGTTTTACATCTCAGGTGAACAGCATTTCATTCAAAAATATTCATCTGATATATCTTATATCTGCAAAGTTGCTCTCCTTAGCTTCCATGCAGCGTCTAGCTCCTGGTACCAGTCTCTTACCAACTCCCATTATTCTCCATTTCTCTTTTCTTAAGCAAACAAAATTAGCTTTGCCTAAGTTTTTCAGATTTTGCATCTTCATTCTTTTCACTGAACTCTATCTTCAAATGTGTGGAAGACCATTACATTACAAATGATGTGCTCAACAGCTAAAAAGTTTCTTTAACTTCTAGGATCCACTTTCCTTAGAATTTGAAAATTATGAGTAGTAATAGGTTTTTTCAGTATTTTTTTCCCTTGTCATAGGAGTTTCCAGGAATAGTTTAGAAATGAGAGAAGGGGTCCTGAAAAGCAGTGTGAAAAGTCCACAAAACCAGCTAGCTTTTATGGCACTTTGTACAACTTCAGGCAGATGCAGCCCCACCCCAGACAGATGCTGCAGATTGTGAAGCAAAATACGAGCTGAATTTCAGTTCCGTATTCACCCCTTTAGCCAAGCACCTTTGCACAGTGAACATCTTGTACAACTCCATATGGTGGCCCTGAGTAGGGAGGAATAAAGTAGTAGGTGGAATCTCTGGGCAAGGTGACCTGTGGGAAGTTATCAGTATCTAGGGGGCTAGAATAATTTCAAAGGCAGAATTGACTAATGTTCAATTTTAAAGATATTTGCTGAGAGGCAGTAAATAATTTCAGTTACCCAGATCCATCAGGAAAGTTGTCTTTGAATAAAGTCTTGAGTTAGTGATACTTTGAAGAGTGAAGGGATTAACTCTGAGTGGAGCTGATCAAACAATGACCCAAGGTAGAAATATGATTGAGGACTAGAAGCAGCTGTAACATGGGAGTGACTCAGCAGTCTCCAGCCTAACCATCCTTTTACCAAATATCCTGGAGAAATGGGTTTTAATTATAGGGGAAGGCAAATACTTGGATTCTATTATTTAAAAAAAAACTTTTTTTCATTAAAAAAATTTTAATTCTAGTATTCTTAACATTCAGTATTATACTAGTTTCAAGTGTACAATATAGTGATGCAACAATTCCATATGTCACCTGGCGCTCATCAAGACAAGTGCATTACTTAATCCCCATCACCTTTTTACCCGTCCCACCACTCACGCCCCTCTGATAACTATCAATTTGTTGTGTATAGTTAAATATCTGTTTCTTGGTTTTTCTCTCTTTATTTTTCTTTTTCCTTTGCTCACTTGTGTCTTAAATTCTATATATGAGTAAATACATATGGTATTTATTTTTCTCCAACTGACTTATTTTTCTTAGCATTATACTCTCTAGCTCCATCTGTATCATTGCAAATAGCAAGATTTCATTCTTTTTTATGGCTGAATAATATTCTATTATATATACACACACACACACACACACACACACACACACATACACACACCACATCTTCTTTTTCCATTTAACTATCAATGAACACGTGGACTATACTTCCATAATTTGGCTATTGTAAATAATGCTGCTATAAACATAGGTGTGGATATATCTCTTTGAATTAGTGTTTTTGCATTTTGGGGGTAAATACTCACTAGTGTGATTATTGGATCATAGCATAGTTCTATGTTTAACTTTTTTTTAAATATGTTTAACTTTTTGAGAAACCTCCATACCATTTTTGGATTTTATTTCTATAAACGGAATCCATGATTTGATCAAGGGAGGCATGGAGTATAACGATGAAAAGCCTTGACCCAGTCCACTGGAGTCATATCCCAGTGTGGAGAATGGCTCCTAATGATCCCCACATCCTGTATTCACACCCTTGTAATCTCTCCTTAAGTATGTGCTAGATTTATTTATTCACCTTTAGGGAATAAAATGTGATAGATTTGATATGCTGTCACTTTTGAGAGTAGATTGCAAAAGGGTGTGGCTTCCAACTTGGGTAGTCTCCTTTTATTCTTTCTTACTTGCTGTAAGAGAAGACAACTAACTGCCACTTTGTGAGCTTCTTCAGGAAGAGGCCTATGTGGCAAGAAATGGGGGGAGATCTCTGGCCAGTAATCAAAACTGAATCTTGCCTACAGCTGTATGAATGGGCTTAAAAGCAGATCCTTTCCTAATAAATTTTAAGATTAAGCCTCAGTTTTGGCAAATTCATGACTAATATCCATGAGAGAACTTGAGGCAGAGACACTCGGCTTCATTGCTGTATGAGTCACCTGTTATGTAACAAACTACCTTAAAACTTAGTGACTGGAAAAACAGCAACATTTATTATCCTGAAGTTTCTGTGGGTCAGGAATTTGGGACTGACTCACCTGGGTGGTTTTGGCTTGGAGTTTTTCTCATGAAGTTATAGTCAAGATGCTAGTTGGGGCTACAGTTACCTCAGGGATTGATTGAAGCTGGAAGATTCACTTCCAAAATAGCTAACTGATATTCCTGGCAGGTTGATGGTATTTAGGAGGTCTCAGTTCTTTGCCACATAACTATCTTACGACTTCTTATGTGTTCTTACAGTTTGGCATCTGATTTACCGCAGAATGAGGGATCCAAGAGAGCAAGGTGGAAGCTGAAATGGTTTGTGTGACTTAGCATCAGAAGTGGCACACCATTCTTTTTGCTGTAATGGTTGACCCCACAGATTATCCCTGTAGAATGTGAGAGGGGACCACTCAGGATTAGTTTTATCCATAGGCAAGCTATTTGATCTTGGACTATTTGTTCAATGTTGCTAAACTTCAGTTTCCTCTGCTTTGAAATGGAGATAATACTGGTAGCTATCTTATTGGGTTGTGAAGATTAAAAGTAATATTTCAGAGATTAGCATGTGATAACCAATAGATGCAAGTTGTCTTTTCTCTGTAATTTTTCTAAAAAGAGGAGACATATGTAAGAGCATAAAATGATGGCATTTCCAGTTGGCCATCTTGAGCAGTAAGAGAACCTTATGTGTATGCTCAATAAATATTAGCTATTTTCATCATTATTATTACTAGTTATGAGGATATTATTGCTTAGCTTACAAAGCTGCCTCATCTTTCTTAACACTGTTTCAGAGGGATTCCATAGATGACTTGTTATATGATCATCTGAAGTTCATTGGGAAGCTATCTAATAGCAGCTCTTGATTAGACCACATTTAACACATTATGACCTAATAAAATATTCTGGCTAGTGAGACTGCCTCATTACATGTCACAGAATTAAAAGTGCAGCTTCTAATATAAGTGTGCTGTCTTTAATGTGCTGGTAGAGAGCTTTTGCTGACAGGGTTAGCAGAATACAGAGCATGCCTAATCTATAATATCTGCAGGTCAATTCAGACATTCTGAGTCTTGTTTAGATTGTAGAGGGATATATTATATTTGCGTTCAGCTTCACAAAAATGGAGTATAGATTTTGCAAGAAAATAGGATATAGTTTTAGGGAAAATTTGGTTGTAAGGAGCAGAAACTGAAGTTGCTTAAGAGTAGGTACATTTATCTTAGTTGTTCAGAGAAATCTCATATAATGCAACTATTGGAAATAGGCATCTCTCATGAGCTGAAATCTGTCAGGTGATCTTTCCTTTTCTCTTGCTACATCTTCATATCTCATCCTGAGGAATGTGTGGTAGGCAACCTCTAACATGTCTGTAATGATCCTCCCCCTTCTTGGCATTCATGCCCTAATGTAGTTTTCCTCCCTTTAGTGTGGCCTGGACCTACCCCCTTGTGAAGGGAGAACTAATGGGATGTCACTTTTGAGGTTACGTTTTAAAAGGTGGTGACTTCAATCTTGTGTGTGTGTGCACTCTTTCTGACTCTCAGAGCACCTGTGTTGGGGGAACAAAGTGCCGTATGGAAAGGCCCAGTTCATTTGGTGAAGACTTAAGATCCTCAATCCAACGACAGCCTACAATGAAGTAAAGTCTGCTAATAACCACATGAACCTGGAAGTGGATACCTCTTCCCCAGTTGAGTTGTTGAATCTTGAAATGGTTGCAACATCAGCTGACAACTTGACTGTAACCTCATGAATACTCTGTGCCAAAATTTCCTAGCCAAACTGCATCTGATTCCTGATGTTTTGTTGTTTTAAGCTGCTGCTAATTTCTGGTATAATTTGTTATGCAGTAGCATATAATAAGTACAGATTTGGTGCCTAGAAGTAGGGTAGTGACATGATGAAAACCCAAAATGTAGGTGTGGCTTTGGAACTGGGATTTGAGCAAATCTAGTGAAATTCTAGAGTGCCTTGAAGAAGCTATTAATAGAAAAGTCTTGGTCTTTTATAAGGCTGAGGGAGATGCTGGCAGTAAAATGAAGGAAAGGGAGATCCTTGTTATGAGGGCCAGAAAGCTTAGCAATGTTGTTGCTTGTAGTAATGTGAAAAGTAGAAAACATACTTTATGAATTGGATGACCTAGCTCAGGAGATTTTTAAGCAACATGCTCAAGCTGCTGTCTGGTTTCTTCTTGCAGCTTATACAGTAAAATAGGAAAAGAATAAATTAAATCGAGGTAAGGGTGTTAAGTTAAAAGAAGCCAAGACTTGATCGTTTTAAAAATTTTGTTCTTCCAGATGGCAACTGGTACCAAAATTAAGAAATGGATTTTGATCACAAATCAAATGTAAGGTACTGCCAGGAGAACAGAGATCTAAAGATGAAGCAAGGGTTATGACTGTCACAACTTTTGTTAAGACCTCAGAAAGATCAAAGGTCATGCCCCAGGGATGCTATTCAGTAACACAAAAAGCCCTTTAAAGAGATTATCGATGCTCCTCACAGATCTTCTCATTCAAATTGTAGGGCTTCAGCTGTCTCAGCCAAGGCTCAAGGGAAAGAAGAGCTTATTTCAAGATTTGTGAGCGTGACTTTTTTCTAATGGAGTGAACCCCACGATGATTCACCGTAGACCCACAAAGTTCTTAAGAGAGTTATATATGCAGAAATATTGCCAGCTTGCACTTGGGGGTTACAGACAGTATAAAAAGTAGAGAGACTTTCGAACCTCAGAGTTACTGGAAGGAAAGAGACTGTGATAGCTGCTTAGCTATAAACACATTCTACCTTTCATGACAAAAGAAAGGAAGACTCAAAGGGCAGAATAAATAACTGAGAAGGTAGAGTTGAGAGTCAGGGAAAATTATTCCCAGGCATTGAAATCTAACCAAGGAGCATCCAACACTTGCCCAGCTGGATTTCAGAACTGTCAAGGACCATTGTGTATCCTTTATCTTCCCGTTTGGACAGGAATGTGCATAACAGTTTTCCAATACTCTGCTTCCATCATATATTGTGTGTGTGTATAGAGAGAACATATAATTCTTTAATTTTACAAGTCTGTTGACCAAGAGGTATTGAATTTGAGGAGCTATACTTCGGGAACTACACCTGAGAAGTCCCATCAATGTCTGGACCTAATTTTTTTTTTTAAAGATTTTATTTATTTATTCATGAGAGAGAGAGAGACAGAGAGACAGAGACAGAGAGAGACAGAGACAGAGACACAGGCAGAGGGAGAAGCAGGCTCCATGTAGGGTGCCTGAACCTGACATGGGACTCCATCCTGTGACTGACTATAGGATCACGCCCTGGGCCAAAGGCAGGCGCCAAACCACTAAGCCGCCCAGGCATCCCATGGACCTAATTTTGATGATAAGGTTCTGGACTTTGAACTGATACTATAATGGGATAAAACTCTCAATGATTTAGGAGGAGATGAGGGAATATTGCATGTGAGAGGGATGTGAATCATTGGGAGGCATAGATGTAGACTGCGGTAGTAAAACCAGAGAGCTAGGTTCTTGCCTCACGAAGCTGAAGAATGAATCTTGCGGACAAAGGAGAGTGAGTAAAGTGCTATAAGTTTATTAAGCAAGGATACAGAAAAAGCTCTCAAGTGAGAGGGGTCCTGACAGAGTTGTCAACGTGGATCTCCACTGAGTCTTTTATTTAGAACTGACCAGGGAGCTTGTGGCCTTATCATTCTTGTGATGTCTTGGTTTGAGTAAGGACTCATGATAACATGTTTAGTGGCTTACTTCTTTTTAGGGTCTGGTTATTCTTTGTTGGTCACAGGGGATTGACATAAAAAAGCCACCCACCCCACCCACACCTAGGGCAGGGTGGTCTGGTTTGTTCTCTTATCTCTGATTTCCTTACCTCAGCATTTTTGGGATTTCTATGAACCTGATCCTATAGCGCCTACCTATCTCTCCCTACCTAGTCCTGTGCCTTACTCTGTAGGTGGCTTCTAATATGGCTCCCAATAATTCTCCCTCACGATATTCATACTCTTTTGTAACCTTTTCTCATGCCCTCTGGGCTGGATCTAGTGATTGATTCACTTTCCAAGGAATATAATACAGCCAAAGAGATAGGCTGTGACTTCTAAGATTAAATTTCACGGTGACTTTGGCTTCCATCTTAGATGTGTTCTTTCTCTCTCTTTTTCATACACACATTCATGTCACTGGTACCAGGAGAAGTAAGTTGCCATGTAGTGAACAGACCTTTGGAGAAGTCCATGTGGTATTGCAAGAAACCACGCCTCTTAAGGAGGTTCACCCCAGGAGGAAATGAAGCCTGCTAACAACCATATTAGTAACCTTAGAAGCAGATTCTTAAGGCCCAGTCTGGTCTTGAGATCTCTACAGACCCAGCTGACAACTTGACTACAACGTTATGAGAGACTCTGGATCAGTACCTTCTAGCTAAACTACTCCCAGATTCCTGACCCTCAGAAACTGTGATATGATAAATGTTTGTTGTTTTAAGGCACTGAATTTTGGAGTAATTTGTTATGCAGCTATAGATAAGCAAGACAGTCTGCTTTCTCGTTTTTGCAGACTGGATTTTCTGTTGACTCTTTGCTTTCACACGAGGTTGCTTTGCTTACTGACCATAACTTACTGACTTACTCTTTTAAATTTTTGGAGAGACAATCTCATTGTTCAAGCTTGGGTCAGAAATCTCATCCTACTTCCAATTCCTTTACCTAGAAATGGTGGAGCATGAAGTGTGTAGAGCTGCCTTTTCCAGGCTGTTGGTAAGTTATGTTTTTATATAGACAGTAGGGAGGAAATGATGGGCCTTTTTAGAATTGCTACTTTGGGAAAAGGTGCCCTAGAACTGTTTTTGTACCTGGCAAAGTGAGCTGGATTATTCACAATGGTGAATTCAGGAACTATAGCACTGATAAGATTCAATAAAGTGTCATAGAATGTTACAGTATTAAGTGATACTTTTAAATAGTTATATACACTAAATGGAAATTAATGCTGGTTGCAACTCAGCAGTAATTAGTAAAATTATTTGTACAATATTTTCACTGAGAAGTTGAGATGACCATACTATTCTCAAGGTATAACAACACAGGTGATAACTGGAGCTGTCTGGTGAACACATTGAGTAATTCCTTCAGGGAGATGTTTTCATTCATCAGGGATGATTTAGAAGTCTGTCAGGAAGGAATTGGCTCACAACACTGTGATGAGGAGAGAGGACTGCTGTGTATGTCTAGGGGGACTAGGGTGATTGTTAACATTTTATGTTTCATTGGTGCATTCTAGTTGCAAACTGCAGTGATTTTTTTTTCTTTAGAGTAGATTGAACTCAAAATTGTATTGTAGTAATAAAAAGCTGTCTTATTGAAAGCCTTTTAAAAATCTTTCCCATTTGTTTAGTGATATTCTACATACATAGCACAGTGACTGGAATGTTCTAGAAGGGATTATATTGCACCCTACAAAGTTTAAAAAAAACCCACATATGTGTTTTAGCATAAAAAACTCAAGATGAAAGAAAACTTAAGTAAAATATTTAGAACAAAGAAGACTAAATGTATCATAATGTTGAAATGGTTTTGAATGTGACTGTGTAAGTTAATATTCACTTGTAATTGACTATTTGTATCATCTTGACACTGAAGCTTATACAGTGAGATTCAAGAGCAGGTGAATTTGCATATCTGCCTCATGAACTCTGGGACATTGGGTCAGGCACTAGGAGTCTTAATTCCTTGAAGGCTCCTGGGAATCCTATGAAGTGGCTGTAGGGACCTTAGACCTGAAGATTGGCTCCAGACTTATGGCAGTTTAATTATGAAGGGGAAGAAAGAGGGAGGGATGGTCTAGTTGCTGATTGCTCTAATTGCTCTAATTGCTGATGGGATGGTCCTGGAGGACAAATAAGTCATTCCAAAGTAAGAGAGTTGAAGGGATGAGTCCCAACAAAGCAGGTGACATTAGCATCTTCAGGAAAGGCAGCAGCAGCCTGAGCTTCATAGGATCATGTAAAAAAGGATGGGGACAGGGGACTAACCAACCACACACTTCCTCCTTACTGATTATGGTGGTGTGATCCAATTCTTTTCCAAAAAGCTTTTGTGTTCATTCCAGCTAGGGGCTGACAGAAGGATGAGTTGAATTTAAAAAAAAAAAAAAAAAAAAAAAAAAGGAAAGAAAGAAAAGAAAAAACTGCAACTACATATTCTAATCATAGTCATCCAGTCTTTTTAATTTGTCCCTCTGGGGCCTGAGACTAGGTCTGAAAAAAGAATAGTTAGGCTTGACCCGTGGAGTGCTGCTCTTTTTCTAATCAGAAATCAGGGATTCTCATTCAAATCACAAAGATACTTTTTTTTTTTTTTTAAGATTTTACTTATTTATTCATGAGATACAGAGAGAGAGAGAGGCAGAGACACAGGCAGAAGGAGAAGCAGGCTCCATGCAGGAAGCCCAATGCGGGACTCAATCCGGGTCTCCAGGATGACACCCTGGGCTGCAGATGGCGCTAAACCGTTGTGCCACCAGGGCTGTCCTAAAATACCTTGTTTTAAGATGTGTCTGTAGGTGGAATTAGGCTGCCATATTGATGTCTGAATTTGTAATGTTGATGTGAAGCAATAATAAGGGCAGCCCAACATGGTCTCTGCATATCAGGCTGCTCTGGATGTACTAGGTCAGCCACTATTACACAGCTGGAGTAATTGGGTGCTCACCACCCAATCAGTTGGCTTCTTTTAAATCTCCTCTCATTGAATGCTACGTGGCCTCTGTGAATTTGCATCCAGTGGTAACAAAATTTTCATTCTTTCTCTTATAATTATTATAAAAGAATTCTGGTTTGGGGGCAAAAGTAGAAGTTAGAGTGTGCAGTCCATTTTTCTGTTTTATGGATACCAACACACTGAAATGTACTTAAGGTTCTGTGCTTCTCATTGCATTATACAATAAAATGCTCGATGTATAGTAAGACAAGTCATCTTTGTTGAGACCAGAAAGAAAAACAAAACAAAACACTCTAGCATAGTTCAGTTATAGAAGTGGTTCTTATGTTAAAATCACGAAGGGATTTGGTGATTTAAAAAAATCCTGATTATCCATACCAATTAATCAGGGATCAAAGCACCAGCTTTTCAACCTCTCCAGGTGATTTCAATGTGAAGTAAAGGCTAAGATTACTGAATTACAGTCTCAGTGCTCTATGGAACTGCAAATATGGAACTCAAAAATATGTATATAAAGCCACCCCTACTATATATTTCTAACTAGGAGATAACATCAACTTGTCCTTGTGGTTACTAGTTTAGTTTGAGTCAGTCAGTCTGTCTGTTATCTACCTATGATGAATCTATCTATCTTTCAGTCTGCTCATCTGTTCACCCATCCATCCATCTATCCATCCTGGAACAGAGGTGGTGTGTATTTTGTGGAGAATCTTAAGTGCAAGGGTGATCCAAGCATAAGTAGTTAAATAGGCAATTATTCATTAAAGATTTTTAGATAGCAAAGAAACATGATTGGACTTGGTTTAAAAATCATCTGGTGTTAATAGTGGATTTCATGATGAGAGAGCAGATCAGGTCAGGCCAGAAAAGAGGTTATTTTGTAATAGGAAGGTGATAAGGAAGGAAGTCTTAAAGATTTTGGTGATGAAAGTGAATAGGAAACAAATATGAAAGAGCATTTACAAAAGTAATGGCATTTGCCCTGCTGAAAAATCAAAACGATCCGTGGAAAATCTGTCAGAATGAATATTGGGAAAACCACTTGGGGATTTATTCTGTTGAACCCAAAGATCCTTTTCAAGGCTAGGCTTATTTTCCCCATTGTCTTTTTCCTGCTTGCTGCATACCCAGGACAGGCCTGGTTTCCTGTCTGTTTTTCAAGCTGCTACCACTCAATTTTTCTCATGGATCTTTCAGTGGGACCAAGTCCTTTATTACTTATTGCCCTGGAAGAGAAGAACCTAGGTCCTTGATACTTTTTAACATTTTACTGCACATCATCTTTTTTTTTTTTTTTAAGATTTTATTTATTTATTTATTCATGAGAGACACAGGGAGAGAGAGAGGCAGAGACACAGGCAGAGGGAGAAGCAGGCTCCATGCAGGGAGCCCGATGTGGGACTCAGGCCTAGGTTTCCAGGATCAAACCCTGGGCTGAAGGCGTCGCTAAGCCGCTGAGCTACCGGGGCTGCCCCACATCGTCTTTCTCATTAACAAAGATCTGCGGCATCATTCTTTTCACTGTTTTCGCTTAGTCCAGTATCAACTATCAGTTATTTATTACTGCATTAATCCTGTGTAACAACCACCCAAAACTCAGTGACTAAAACAATACATTTATTTAACACATAAGTTTTCAGGTGAACTGGGGCGGGGGAGGGGGGTTGGTCTTGGCTTGATAATTCATGTATTGATTGTGATTAGGATCTCTCACATACTCAGGTGTTAAACACCTTCTTGTCTAATCTAGAAAGGAACAATAGAGCTTGTGTTCCATGTCTTATTCCCCAGCAGTCTAAAATCCCAATGGCTAAAGCAAGTCATAAGGTCGTCTAAAAACCAGAGGTGGGATGGAGCCCCCTGCCCAGAGTGGGAGAGTATTACAAAGTCATAGAGCAAAAGCAGGCATACAAGCAGGGTGTAGATTTTTTTAAAAAGGTTTTATTTATTTATTGGAGAGAGGGAATGAGAGAGACAGCGCAAGAGCAGGGTGAGGGAGAAGCAGACTCTCTGCTGAACAGGGAGCCTGATGCTGATGCCAGGCTTGATCCCAGGATGCTGGGATCATGACGTGAGCTGAAGGTAGGTACTTAACTGAGCCACCCAGGCTTCCCAAGATGAGTGCAGAATTAATGTAGTCAATTCTTCACAGTCTTCTTTCTCATTCCTTCCACTGTGTGAGTGAGGGGTCAATCTTCATCCCTGTTTATCCTCAGAGTCCTCATGAAAACAGCCCAAGGGGGCATTTTGTTAAACCCTATGTCTTTATTCCTAGATTGATGCATTAGCCCAAATGTCTAATTTCTTAATAACAACAACAACAACAATAACAGCAATAAATCTAGTAAAAGTAATAAAAATGATCAAGCTTTTTCTATGTTAACAGACACTATTCACATTTCTTTACTGGCATTACAGCATTTAGTTCTTATTTAACAAGTGAAGAGCTGAAGTTGCACAAAGTCAACCTTTGAAAAACTTGCACAGTCAACATCTTAGTGTTTCTTTTATTATCAAAGAAGTAAGATGTTTTATTTCACAAAATATGAACAAGAAAAGATAAAATAACAGACAAAACTCAGCATTTTGATGAATGAATTTTTTGATTATGTACATTTTGAGAGCAGATACCAAGGAATCAACATTTTAATAACTGTGATATGGGAAACTAGCTTTATTGCTTATATTGAGCTCATGTGAACAATATTAACCTGCATTAATAGACTGCATTTATATGGAGCTGAAATCAGTATCTCTGTCCCAAACTACAACCCACCTTTCTCTCCCGGCTATACATGACTTATCTATTGACTTGACTTCCATTTTATTTTGTTATGTTGATAAAAATTTTTCTAAATTTACAATACACAGAACTTAATAGGATAAATTAACAATATAGCAGAAAGAACCACAATTAGAAAATCATAAAGCTTTTCTTCCATTATGCAGGAAGCATACAAGGTGGGCAAAGGTAAGTTTTATTTACTAGCAGAAGCATGTAATAGGTGAGCACTAGAAAATGATCGGTAGTATTCCAACACATTTTAACTCAAAGCATTTATCAAAATAAGAAGTAAGATTAGAATTCATATAAAAAGGTGTTATAACCCTGCAATTCCTCAGATTTTCTTCTAGGAAGAAATCATATTGGGTCTCAATGAAATTTAGTGGAAGTGTCCAGTGAATACCAATAGAGGTTCTCTAAGAATTACCCCAATGATCATGACATCATTTAGAGGGCCATAAGTGTGCTATTGGAATAAATGTTCCAGATTATTAAATTTTATTGCTCTTAAAAGCCAAATTAATTATTTTTATTTTAACCGTTTTTTTTTTTTTGAAGGAAACCTAATGCCAATGTGCTATTGTTCTGTTTTTTGAACTGAGCATACTAAATATTTTATTCATTTTGTGATGAGTAGGTCTCAGGTTACCATTATGGATAATTTTTGTTTTATATGTTAATATAGCGTTTCCCTCAGGGGATAGTGAATTATGTATGTCTGTTTGATTAATTACTTCAAATTTTTAAATGTGTTCTTGTGATTCTCTTGCCTCTGTTGTCTCCTCCTTACTCTAGACTATTTCAATTTGACTATTCCCTTTCCTTGATACTTTTAATCCATTTTTTCTATAACCTTATTTTAGTATAAACATTACAGATCAGTAGATTAAATTGTATATTAAATTATAATTCAGTAGCCTTTTGCCCAAGAGCCTGAGTTCCACAATTCTTCTGAAAAATATCATAAATGTATTTGTTCATTCAAAATATGTTTCAAATGTCAATACCATATTTCATTGAATCTAAGATGTCAATCATGATACTGGCCACTGTCATATACACCACTGAGAAGGTAAAAAGTTGTGTATTATAGGATGCATCCCCAATTTAGAGATGTTAAAGTGTATACAAATATAAGTCTTAGAGGAGACAAAATATGATACATGAGTGAGATAATGTTCTGGGTGATAGGGGTATGTTGCTAATCAAAACTGACAATATACCTACTCTGATGGAGCTTACATTAGAAGGGAGGGAGCAAATAATTAGTGATCATTAGTGCCATGAAGTGAATGCAAAGCGAGGCAAGGAGAGGAGAGTGACAAGTGGAAGTGGAGATGTTCTTTTTGTATATTCAGAGTCAGGGAAGCCCTCTCTAATGAGGGGATATTTGAGAAGAGACCAGAAAAAAGGGAAAGAGTGAGCCATGATGTGGGATAAGATAACTCCAAGTGGTGAGGACAGTGAGTGCAAAGACTCTGGGATGGGAACATGTTTGGGTGTTGAGGGGACAGCAAGTTTCATCATGGCTTCAGTGGAAGAAAGGAGGGAGAGAGTAGTAGATGACATCAAAGAACTGATGAACTCTAAATTAGGTCAGGTCTTGTGCACATGGTAATAAGAACATTGAATTTTACTCTATGGCAGATAGCAAGCTGTACAAGGATTGTAAGTAGAGAAGTGATGTGATCTGATTACGTTTTAACATACATATTGTGCCTGTGGTGTGGTGAACAAGTGGAAACAGATCAGGTAGGAGACTATTGCAGTTATCCAGAGGTAATGGGAGCTTAGACCAGTGTAGCAGTGATGGAGGTGGTGAGAAGTCAGATTTGGGGTATATTTTGAAGGTCAACCTTTTAGAATTGAAGGATTCAGTAATGAGGTATGAAAAAAAGAGGGAAGTCAAAGATAACTCCCAGGTTTTTGGTCCACAAAGAAAGAGTTGACATTTGTTGAAACTGAGGAAAACTGAGGGAGGAGGAAGAAGAAATGAAAACATTTTGTACATGTTAGGTTTGAAATGCCTTAGCTGTCAAGTGGACAGACGAGATTTTTAGACTTCAGGAGAGAGGCCCAGACCAGAGAAATGAATCTAGGAGTCATGAAAAAGAGTGGACAGAGGTGTTTGTTGTTGCATAGAGATTGAGTAAAATAAGGACTAAGAATTGACATTCGATTTTTCAACTTAGACTATGTGAGACAGAACAGATTGAAGTAAATGCAAGAAAGAGTGAGAGGCAAATTAGTGGAGACAAATCTTTCAAGGGGGACAGAAAATGGTGTGATTATTACTTTACATAAGTTTTTAAACCTTTTCCGATTACTTTTAATATCATCCAGTTGGAAGGCATAGCAACAAAGTATCTGGGTTGCAAGGAACATTGATTCTCTGATGTCACGTCTCAAAAGACTTGGTCAAGAAAGGAAGTAAGCTCAAATATACTTTCCATTTAAAGAAAAACCCTGTGTTCTTTATAATTGGCATTGCTTTTTGAAAATTTAGGAAAGCATTGAAGATGAAAGAACAAGATTTGCAAATACAGGGTCCGAAAGGGTCAGTCACGTTGTACACTAGAAATCTCCACACTAAGTAGAGGTATCTGTGTTAATAGGTGCCTAGACATACACTAACTTGAGCCTCAGATTCTATTATTTGTATTGATACTTCAGACATTACCTGTCTGAAAGGATATCTGGGGATTCAACAAGAACAGCTCAGAATAGCTAAAAATATAGGGAGGCTCCTGCATGAAAGCCATGCTGGAGATTCAAGTAGCTGTTGTATTTCCAGAGTGGGTAGCTATAACCTTTTAGAAATAAGTATTTGAGGATTAAACGATTATTTTCAGTACCTGCAGCATCCTGTTAATATGCAGGACCAGATTTTTGCTGGCTAGATAACTCCCAACACTGACCTCAAGGCATGATGACAGCCCCACTCCCTTTTTTCAGACTACCTCAGTGGATTGCTAGGTGGTGTTTCACAAACACTCATGGGTCAGTCAGTGCTGTCACTGTTCCATGGGGTACCACACCATCCACTCTGCCATGGATGGCTGATGCTCTGCTGCAGCTTTGGGCTGCTTTTCTTTCACTGGGCAGGTTCAGAAAGCTATTTTGCGATAGCCATAATTGCCACTTTCCTCTAAACTTTAGGCTCTATTGCTGAGTCTTATTCATCATGCTAGATATCTTCTTTACTTGGAATGATTTCTTTCTTTGGGACTCTGCAGTACTTTCAGGCAATTTACTTTATCTTTCTCCTCACCTTTGTTTGCCAGAAATGTCATCTATGTCTGAGCGGTAATCTTGGACCCTGTTTGAGTTCTTTGCCTTTGAGCCTCCTCATCCCTCACTTATATCAGTAGATACAAGGTGATACCAAGGGCTGTGACCCACCTCTACATGCCAGATGGACCCAGTCTCATCTGTTTCCAGGCTAACTGGGAATGCTTTAGAGCACCTGTGGGTTCTAGAGAGGGGAAAATGCTGTGGGTACGAGGTCTCTGTATTTTCTTCCCTTTCCCTTCGCTATAGTATCTCAGATCTTTGGAGAAGCAGAAAGAGAAATGGGAGTTCAGATCCTCTATTACCATATTTTTCTTTACCATAAAAATTCATTTTAGGGGCTTAAATTGATGATGGATGGATGGATGATGGATATTGCAGGGATATCAAAAAAAATTATCACTTTGTACATGTGTGCGCGCGTACGCGTCTGCATGTCTGCTACTTTGCCTGCCAGGCTAGAAAAAGCTTTTCAGTTGCTTTTTCCTTCACTGAGTATAGGGAATGCCTTAAAAATAAATCCTCTGACTGATTTTTCTCTTGGAAATTTGAGAGTTCAGATAGGTGGGGAATATGTTGGAGTTTCATTTAGAATTGCTATTAAAAAATCTTTATGTATAGGTGATGATGCTACTGTCATGCACTGCTGGCACACTGAGTGTTAGTAGCAGGTTTTGTTCTTCCTGGCAGCAGGGATGAGTCTGAGCTGAGACATCTCTGCTACTCTCCAGGTCCCCATTTATGAAATGGTTGGCTGCTTCCAGGGAGGAAGCCGATGGCTGGGAACCATTTTCTCCGTGCAATGTTAAGTGTTCCTTGTGGACACAGCTGCCAGAGGGATGATGAAAGCCTGGCAAATTATTGTTCATCTCAAGGCAGCTCCTAATGTACTTTCCTACTGAGGGGAAGTCCAAAAAGAAAAGGAGGCCACAGCAGGCAGGTGCTGATGCCTTCCTGTCTTTGGTTAGTCCCTAACTGCTGGGTCTTCCTTGTGTGATGGAGGTGTCCATGCCAGCAGCACAATCCATGCTCTCAGGATAGCTGCTCATAAACCAGCAGAGACAGCAGGCAGGTGAAACACTGAAACGTTATGCTATGAAATATTTAAAGAAAGCTGTGAATTCAGTTTTCTTTTGATTAGTTCTCCAAATCTATACTTCAGTAGGTTTGCTGAAGGGCCAGAATCAAACCTGAGATACCCCTAGAGCCCATTTAAGTACTTTGCAGTGTTTACTTAAAATTTTAAAGATAAAAACACTTTGGAACATTGAGCACTGCAAAAAACCAAAACCTATTTATGGACCCTGAGGGCATTTCACCTTTAAGACAGCAAAGCTGCCAGGAAACTGAAGTCTTTCATTTTTATAGCACTAGATAAATTATGGGATGAGTCAGCTTCATCGGGGTCTTTTAACTCTTTCTCCTCTGTTGTGGGGGTTTGTGAAGCATAACCTCTGGAGGAAAATACTTCCTTTTATTACAACGCCTCCCAACACTTTTTATTTAGAATATTTTAACAAAAGAAACAACCAAATGTGTTTTGCCATGATACAGGGCTTGAAATAGAAACAAAAGAACTGTAACAAAAGAACTGTAGATTGGCCCCTTTTCAGAATTAGAAAGAAAGCCTCAGTTCTAGTGCTGGCTCTGGTGTTTGGTGGTTATATAACCTCAGCAAAGTTTTGGCCACACCAGTTGCTAGCTGTGTGACTGGGCAAATTGCTTAATCTTGCTAGAGCATGTATTTTTCTCATCTGTAGCATAAGGAGAATTAATAATCCCTATCACACTGGCCTGCTACAAGAACCGAGTGCAGATACCGCACCTAGCACAAAGCCTTGCATATCACAAGCATTCAGAAATGGTAACTGTCACTAGATCTGAAAAGAAAACATTTGGCTTTAACTCCATTAAAAAAAAATTTATAAAATGATGACAGTACTATACATTGTATAAGGCTATTATAAGGTTTAAATGAATATGACGTGGGTAAGGGCTTTCTATACTAAATGCTATGGAAATGTAAAATACATTATAATCATAATGGATTTTGAGAATTAGCAGAAAAGACAAGTAAGAGGAAAGAAAAAACATCAAGAAAATAGCAGGAGAGTTGGAAACAAATCTATGGAGTGGTTTATAAGTTATTAGGAGTGAAAGAACAGATTTAAAACTGCCACTCAAGCCAAAGCAAACCAAATCTAAATCTAATCCAAACCAAATTAAAACATATAAATAAAACAAGTCACAATACCCCCCCAAAGTCCCCTCCACCTAAAACTCAAACAGCATTCAGCAAAACAGTAACTTGCTCCTTTCCATCTTAAGAATACAGTCATTATAGTTCTCTTCTTGGGAGGAACCTGCTGGTCAGTACTTCTGGTTCTGAGATAATTATGAAAAGAATGTTGTGAATAAAAGAGTCAACACAGCTCTTGGAAAACATTGCACAGACCTTCCTATTTCAGTCCCAGAGCACATCCTGGCTGCTCCTGACCTGGGGAGATCCAGGAGTGCTTCTGTTCTTTCTCTTCTCAGGAGCTATCACTATCCAACCCAGCACTTTGAGTACTGTGATGAGGAGATGGGTCTCAGTCCCCAGCTGCATACTTTCTTACGCTATCAGAACACAGGCAACAAAGATTTTTATTTCATTTTATTTTATTTTTTTAAAATTTATTTATGATAGTCATACAGAGAGAGAGAGAGAGGCAGAGACATAGGCAGAGGGAGAAGCAGGCTCCATGCCCCGGGAGCCTGACGTGGGATTCGATCCCGGGTCTCCAGGATCGCACCCTGGGCCAAAGGCAGGCACCAAACTGCTGCACCACCCAGGGATCCCAAAGATTTTTATTTTAAGAATTTTTCTGTTGATAAATATGTGGTAATAGCCAGGGGATATTAAAAGATGAGAAACAGTGAACATGGAAATGTTACAAAGTTTATAACAGTATTAGTATTTCCATATACATTATATACTAGTTTCTATTATACTGTATGGTAGGAATGGAACTGAAGAGTTAAATTTGAGTCTAGTTTACTAAAATCTTTCTTTTAGCAAAGAGAAAGTGAAAATTCTCTCTTGTATGCTCCATATCCTAAGTTTAATAGTCCTCATGTGTGTGTATATAGATCTTTTTCCCCACCATATCAGGGCTGAACAGATGTTACTTTGGTCTCTCTTAAAAATCATTCTTCATTCTTCTGGTCATACACACAAATCTGTAAAGAACCTGAAAGAATGTGTTTATGCAAAGGGAGAAGATCATGTAAGCTGGTATGGAGTAAACTATCAGGGAGGTGGGGATAGTTTTTCAGAATCAATGAGGACATGAGTGATGAATGAATCATTATAAATTAGCCCAGGCTCAAAGACCAGGACTCAAATAAATCAAGCTGATGCAAGTCAGAGATTTAATAACATGTAGAATATGGCCCACAGTATAACCAGTATTCAGGCTCCTGACTTTTATTGCTATAAGATATAAAGGCTTGGAAGGGCTAAGTAAAAGGGTTTGGGACCTATGTGAATTTTTGAAGAATGGGAATTTCTGGACTAATTCATTTTTTTTTTTTTTGACATTCTGTCTGGAATACAATGATGCTTGCAGAAATATACTGTTTCTCCTTACACTGATGCGTATTGGTGAATCTGACAAGTGAGTCACTTACCTAGGTGCCCATCATAGTACATGAATTGTCATTCCAGAAATCCTGGGAGCTCTGTAAGAGTCTTCTGTCCTTCACTGTGGCAGGAGACTCTGTGGGGGATTTAACTGAACCAAGCATGAGGGATAAAGACAGACATTTGATGCTGAAATTAAAAGATAAATCTTAAGGGCTATGTCCTCCTTTATTAATCCTTACCGTCATGTTCCCTGTGTTCCCAGGGAAGCCAAACATAACTCACAGGATCAGGCTCTTTCTGTAAGATAAGGGTGGAAGGAATGAATCTGTAGGCTAAAGAATGGAACCATTAGGATAGAATTGGAATGAGAGGTAGAAACAGTGCCCTTTTATTTTTCTCTATGTTTTGTTAGCAACAAGTTGTCAATGGGAGCCTTCAAGACATATTTGTTTGAGAAAGAACAAATTAGACAAAAAGATCTAGTGTTAGATGTAAATTAAAAGCTGTTTCAATGAACTGCAACGATTCCTTGCAATACTCACAAGAAGGACTGTAAATTATTTTTTAAACCAAAATTTGGAGTTTGGCATTTGTGTCTCCCAATTCTCAGATCATTTATTATGACTTTTCTTTTTTAAGGTGTTAGAATAATGCTCTGAAGGATACTGATAATGCAGATGCGTTCTAAGCCTCTTGGGACCAGGCAGGGTTTGGAGTTATTTAGGGGCAACCAGACAATGCTTCATTACCCAGGAAACTGACCCTTCTCCCATCTGCTGTAAATGAGATCTGAAAACTTTCTCCATCCTATTATCTTGTCAATTCCTAGCATCAGTTTCTAACAAGAGAGTTGAAATGCAATATAGCTTTGGCTGGGAAAAAAAAAAAAAAAGTACTTAGGATTTAGTGGACTGTAACTTGGCTGCAAATCCAAATGGGTAATATTTAGCTTGTAATATGATTTTCTTCATGCATATTGCAATGTTTACATCTTGTAATGAAGCCCATGTTCCATCATATCAGTGGTTCTCAAATGGAAAACACTGGAGAATAGCAAGATGGATGAAAAAAGGGTACCTCCTGCATACCTATCTATACATATTGACACTGTACAGAGTCAAAGCTGAACATGAATATAAGAAAATTCATGGGATTTTCTCCCTTAGAAATTAACCTTATATTCTTACTTACATCCATTTGATGTGCTCTACTATTTCAAAGCTTGTTCAATTAAACTCTTGCTTCCCCCAGTCACAAAATTCATTCATGCATTCAAAAAAGCATTTTGTTTCTTTTTTTTGAAAAGTAGGTGAGCGAGTAGCATAGTTCCATTTAGAAAGTAAAAAGATAAAGGTTGTACATACATTTCTCATAAACAGATTTGGTTAGACTTTTGGATGCAGAGAACTCAGCCTAAATAAACATGGGGCCTTTT
This sequence comes from Canis lupus dingo, assembly GCF_003254725.2. Classification (NCBI taxonomy): domain Eukaryota; kingdom Metazoa; phylum Chordata; class Mammalia; order Carnivora; family Canidae; genus Canis; species Canis lupus. The sequence goes on along the minus strand of NC_064250.1, from coordinate 22,239,233 downwards.
GTAGGGCTATGTTTGGATTAGAGCTGGCAGTGAAAGGTGAAGTGGAACTAAAGCAGCTCTGGTTTTTAGCTTCTCTCTCCACCTTTCCCAGGGTCTCTCCCATGGTATTTTTATATCACTCTGGAGTCTGAGCCATTCTTTCTCTACTGACTGCCTCTGCTTACTTAGAGCGTTAGTTCCTTTCTGACTTTAGCTAGGATGGGAACTGTTTTAGTTACTCTTTGTACTTCAGCTCTCACCCTGTATTGCTCAGTCTTCTATTGTCTCTGCATTCTAGTGCTTGAGAGTAAGAATCTTATTGTCCTAGCTCACCTTTGTATTCCATATTATCATGCTGTAAGTCATTGGCTATTAAATAGATGTTATGATAAATTGCAAAAAGAGTCACAGTTCCCTGCAAACGCACACTTGCAATGTAATTTTGTAAGCTTTACCATGAAGAGATGGAGTCTATTTCTCTGTCCTTGAATCTGGCCTGGCTTTGTGACTTGCTTGGTCAGTAGAAGGAAGAAGAAGTGATGTACAGTTGTATGCTTAGTCCTTTGGAGGCCTTAAATCCTTTTATTTGTCTTGTAAATCTGACATGTGAATATGTCTTGGCTAGGCTGCTGGAGGTTAAGAGACCCCGTGTACAGAAATAAGATATTTTAGACTAGCCAGCTAGCTGAAAGCTTACTGCAAATGCATGAGTGAGCCTAATGAAGAGGCCTGAAGAAGCCTGGTCCATATCAACCAGATCAAGCAGTCTATTTCAGCACAACTTGCTGTCCTATTTAATCATGAGCTAAATAAATGCGTATTGTTTTAAGCCACTAAGTTTTAGAATAGTTCATTGCACAGCAAAAGGTAGTTAATAAAGATGTATTCTTTTTGGTCTAGTCAGCCATGTTAGGTAGAGTGCCAAGATTATGGTATAAAACATGGTTGCTTGCTTCTTTCTCAGTAGCTATGGACAAGACAGTTTATTTAGAAAGAATATGGGCTTTTGCTTATTCAACAAACACTTATTGAGGGCCTGTAATGTGCCACATACTATACTAGGCAATGAAAGTCAAAGATGACAAAAAATATACATAGTCCCTCCTGCTAAGGACTTCATGGTGTTAAAAAAATGGAATTCTCACTTAGTAGGGGATATGGATACTAATCACATAATCACCCTGAAGAATATTTATTTACAAACTGAGGTAGGACCCATAAGCAAAGGCATACATTTTTATGAGAATAACAACACTTAGAGTGGGTCTTGAATGCTTACTGAATAAATGGTGCTTGAGTTAAGATTCAAAAACACAAGGGGGGAATCCATTAGGGAAAAGAGTAAGGAGAGAAGCTTGTGGATGAAAGGAAGAAGTTTCAGCATGTGCAGAAGTCCCATGATAGAAGCTAATATGGTTCATTTAAAGTCCTGAAAGTAGGTCATTGTGAGTGTGACTGGAAAATACTTTGAGAGACAGGCACTGTGAGGAGATATGGATGGAGAAAGGGTAGGGGCTTGCATGAATGAAGCTTTGTAGGCTATGTTATGGATTTTGGAAACATGGAAAGCTTACTGAAGTGGCTGGAGGGAGAGGGGAAGCATGGGGCATGATGAATTCTGATTTTTTTGAAAGATCACACTGTATGCAGTTGAAAAATGATTGAATTGAATTCAAATTGAGTGAATGTGGAAAAATCAGCTAATAGGCTATTGCATTGTGATGGTGAGAAATGATGGTAGCTGGGACTAGAATGGCAGCTGGCAGAGAACAGATCTGAGAGTTGCTTTAGGGATAAAATGAATAGGGTGAAATCGAGGTAGTTAAGAGATAAGACCATAGGTTTGGATATAAAGGTTGAGAAACAGCGAGTTATTGAGAGAGACTTCTAGATTTCTCACTTTCATATGCAGATGGATGAGGGTGCTTCTCAGTGAGATTAGGGACACTAGAAGAGGAGTAGGTCTGAGGAGTGAAATTATGAGACCTGTAGATAGGTTGAGTTCAAGGTGCATCGATGCTTCAATGTGGACTAGAAAGTTGGATGTATGGGTTAGAGGAGAAATCTAGGATAGAGATAGATATTTACCAAACATTGATACTGAGTTTGTAATTGAAATTGTGGACATGGAAAGAATTTAGGACAGACATGGTAGGTAATAATTAATAGGCCCAAACTGAATCACAAACATAGTTGGTCGATTTTACATGCCATTAAAAATAAAAATTGAGACAACATGCGAAAATCAAAATATTTCACGTAAATATTTGGATTTACAACTTCTCTAAAAATTTGAACCACTCACAACATTAGGCTCTCATTCCAGCATGACAATAACTGGCTGGACCTGGGTTGCAGCCATCCTTTACGTGGATCATGAGCTCTCTAGTTTGACATATTTTCACTTGACTCATTTTCCTCATTTGTGTTCCCTGCTTGACCACTGTACAGGATTTGTCTATAAAACTGAGACTTGAGAAACCCACCCTGTAATGGTTCAAAAACGGGCATATTTTCCAAGAAAGCTGAGAAAAAAGAGCCACAGGGGAAGGAGGACAACTTGGAAATTATGTGAAGAGAGTGATTCAGAAGAGGAGAGTGACTGACTACTTCAAATGTGGCCACGACAGTAAATGAGACAAGAACTGAGACAAACCTAAGGGGTTTAGACACTTGGAGGACACTGGGGTTTGTGTGTGTGTGTGTGTGGGGGGGGGGGGGCGATTAGACTGGATTGAGTAATGCCTGCCTCCTCCTCCTCCAATTCGTGTTCCCCTGGAACTTGTGAATATGACCTTGTTTGAAACAGTTTTTGCAGGTGCAATGAAGTTAAGATGAAATCATATTAGATTAAGTAAACCCTAATCCATGGTGCTTGTCCTTATACAGAGGAAAATTTGTACACAGAGAGACATTAGAGAGGAAAACACCACGTGAAGACAGAAATGGAGATTAGAACGGTGCACCTACAAGTAATAAAATAGCAATGGCAACCACCAGGAGCTAGGAACACAAAAGGAAGGATTCTTCCCTAGAGCATTCAGAGTGAGCACAGCTATGTTGACATCTTGATTTTGAACACTTAACTTTTAGAACCATAAGAAAGTGGAGTTTTGTTGTTTTAAACTACCAAGTGTGTGGTACTGTGTTACAACAGCCCTAGGAAGCTAATATACAGAATGAAGAAACAGAAACTGAAATAGAAACTGTGAGTGTAGAGTTCTTTAGAAAAATTTGGCTACATGTGGAAGAAAAAGACAGGGTGCTACTTGAAAAAGACGAATTGGAAGTTGAGATGTAGCATTTGGACATTGTGTGCCTTTTTCCAGAACTTCTTGGCTACTGTACTATAGAGACGGAGAAATGGAGAGTAAGGTCTACTTAAGGTTGGAGTTTTGCCAGTTATGACAGAGAGACAAACAGATGAAGGGATTTATAGGTTCACCAGACTACTACTAAAATGAAGAACTGTGGGGGCACCTGAGTGGCTTAGTTGGATAATCATCTGTATTTGGCTCAGGTCATGATCCCAGGGTCCTGGGATCAAGCTCCACATCAGGCTCCCTGCTCCGTAGGAAGTCTGCTTCTCCCTCACCCTCTGCCAGCCCCCCTGCTTGTGCTCTATTTTTCTCAAATAAGTAAATAAAATGAAATAAAAATAAAATGAAGAACTATGGATTCTAAGCTGGGTGAGGGAGGGAAAAAAAAGGTGGCAGTGGGGGATGGGGTCTGATGAATTGAGAGAAAGTAAAGGAGTCCAAGAACTAGAAATTCCCATTAAGCTAATGTTATGAACTGAATTGTGTCCTTGTAAAATTTGTTTTTTTAAATAATAAATTTATTTTTTATTGGTGTTCAATTTGCCAACATACAAAATAACACCCAGTGCTCATACCGTCAAGTGCCCCCCTCAGTGCCCGTCACCCATTCACCCCCAGCCCCCGCCCTCCTCCCCTTCCACCACCCCTAGTTCGTTTCCCAGAGTTAGGAGTCTTCATGTTCTGTCTCCCTTTCTGATATTTCCTATGTCCTTGTAAAATTTGTATGTTGAAGCTCTAACCACCAATTTGATTGTATTTGGAGATAAGAGTCTTTAAGGAGTTAATTAACATTGAACGAAACCATAAGGGTGGGACTCTAACCCAACAGAACTGGTGTCCTTACAAGGAGTGAAGAGATACCTAAACTCTTAATCTCATTCCAGTCTAGCTGCTAGGCCCAACTCTCAATATATTATGTTGTGTTATATTAATTATTCTATTTATTATGTTGGACCAATATCAACAATGACCTCCAAGCCTCTAAACCCAATAGGTTTGTCTCAGTTCTGATCTCATTTTCTTGGCCACATTTGAAGCAGTGGGGTGGGGTCAAATCTCAGTTTTGTAGACAAACACTACAATGGTCAAGCAGGGAACACAAATGAGGAAAATGAGTCAAGTGAGAATATGTCAAACTAGAGATCTCATGGTTCACGTAGAGGATGACTATAATCCAGGTCCAGCCAGTTATTGCCATGCTGGAATGAACCCAGTGCTGTCAGAGGTTCTAATAATTCTTTCCTATGAATCCCAAAGTCCAACCAGCCTCTTGCATAATTGACATTCTCGAAATGTGAATAGTGAATGGTAAAGATGGTAAAAATGAAAATTTAGGAGAGCAAGTAAGAGTATCTGATTAGTTACTCATTTTCATCTTTTATTCTTTAATCCCTCCCACCTTTTTTTTTGTTGTATATTAAAAAAACCCCATAGATTTTATAGAATCAATAACAGTAACAAAGATCTTAAATTAGTTAAAAAATCTAGGGAAATGTTAAAATTATTTTTAGTTAACACATCCTTCACATGATCTTTAAGACTATGCTTAGAATGTAAACAATGAAACTGGAGAAGTCCCATGTTAGTTCAATGGAAATAATAGCACAGATAAAGAGTTCATTATATATTTCTTAGGAAATGAGTTAAAAAGTTAAAGTTCATTGTATATTAAGGAGAAGTGGTTCACATCTTTATTTTGTGCCCAACAGGTCACGAAATCTGTGATCTCTGCATCTTTATCACCTAGCACAGCTGCCCTGGAAATCTCTTAAAGTTTTTTTAGCCAACTGCAGTTTCACTTTCAAGGTTGTATTGATTTCATAGCATTTCATAGTTGGCACATCTTGACGTGAACCATAGATGCTATTTTGAATTCCCAATGCCTTTTATTAGATCTTTAAATCAATTACTACTAATATGATGAGAAATTCAGTTTTTCAACCACAGGCACTATTTTCAGAACTTCAACTTGACAGCATATGTGATTGGAAAATAGACGAATTGAACTCAAGTTTTCTGACTCCTAAATCAGGTTTCTTTCTAGTGAACTGTTCTACTTAACAGATTATAATTTACTTTGATCCCTACAAGTTAAATGAATCAGAGATTATAACATGAGCACTTTACCTTGGATTCACATGCTTATGTGAAAAGGGAATCTAAGATGAGGAGAGGGCTGAGTTGGTTATGGTAGGGGTGGTGTAGTGGGGAGATAAGAATTTGGCAGGATTGAGAGGATTTGGGATGTTTACATCTTAACCCACATTTACTTGTGGATCCATGTCCATTTTAATTTTTCTTTTTCCTCTTATTTTTTTCTTGTTATTTCTCTTTCTTTCCCTTCCCCATTTCCTTCTTTTCTCTTTAGCCTACTATTATTTATTTATTTATTTATTTATTTATTTATTTATTTATTTATTTATTTTTAAAAGATTTTATTTATTTATTCATGAGAGACACAGGGAGAGAGAGAGAGAGAGAGAGAGAGAGAGAGAGAGAGGCAGAGACACAGGGAGAGGAAGAAGCAGGCTCCATGCAGGGAGCCTGATGTGGGACTTGATCCTAGGTCTCCAGGATCAGGCCCTGGGCTGAAGGCAGCACTAAACCACTGAGCCACCCAGGCTGTCCATAGCCTACTATTTATAAAACCAAAGCATTTTTTGGTTGTTGGACTTAGTGGATAAACAGTCTCACTTGAGTTATAATTAAATAGCAAATTCATGAGCTCTGTATTTCTTTCTTACAAAAGATAAACATAATGTCTCTCTCTTTTTTTAAAAAAGTGTACAGTTTATTGGTTTTTGTACATTCATAGAGTTTGCAGCCATTACCACTATCTAACTCCAGAACATTCTCATCACCTTAAAAAAAACACATCTGATATGATCCAGCAATTTGACTTCTGGGTATATACCCAAAAGAATTGAAATCAGTGTCGTTAAGAGGTATTTATGCATTCATGTTCACAGCAGCATTATTCACAATAGCCAAAGGTAGGAGCAACCCAAGTGTTCATGAATCCATGAATATATAAACAAAATATGGTATATACATACAATGCAATAGTTTTGAGCCTTAAAAAGGAAATGAATTCTGACACCTGCTGCAACATGGATAAACCTTGAGGACATTATGCAAAGTGAAATAAGGCAGTCACAAAAAGACAGACTGGATGACTCCACTGATATGAGGTATGTAGAATAGTTGAATTCATAAAGACAGAAAGTAGAATAGTGGTTGCCAGGGATTGGAAGGAGGGGAAAGATGAATTAGTTTTTAATGGGTAGCAGAGTTTCAATTTTGCAAGATGGAAAGAGTTCTGGAGATGGATGGTGATGATGGTTGTACAACAATGTGAATGTACTTAATGCCACTGAACTGTACTCTTAAAGATTATTTATGTGTATTTTTACTACAATTAAAAAAATTAACTTTGTATCCATTAACAGTCACTTCCCATTCTCCTTTCTCCCAGTCCGTGGCAACCACTGATCTACTTTTTGTCTCTATATATTTGCCTATTCTGGATATTTAATACAAATGGAGTCATATAATATGTGGCCTTTTGTGTTTTGCATCTTTCACTAAAAATTATATTTTTAATATTCACTTATGTAATATGAGTCAATATTTCATTTTAAAAAATATTTTATTCATGAGAGAGAGAGAGAGAGAGAGAGAGGAACAGACACAGGCAGAGGGAGAAGCAGGCTCCACACAGGGAGCCTGACTCGGGACTTGATCCCAGATCTCCAGGATCAGGCCCTGGGCTGAAGGCGGTGCTAAACCACTGAGCCACCCGGGCTACCCAATATTTCATTTTTTAAACTTAAATTCAAGGTAATATAAAGTATAGTATTAGTTTCAGGAGTAGAGTTTAGTGATTCAACTCATATATAAAACCTAGTGCTCATTACAAGTGTTCTCTTTAATGCCCATCACCCACTTAGCCCATTCCCTGCTGATGTCTTCTCCAACAGCCCTCAGTTTGTTCTCTATAGTTAAGACTAACTTAGAGTTTGCCTCCCTCTCTGTTTTTATCTTATTCCTTCCCTATGTTCATCTGTTTGGTTTCTTAAATTCTACATATAAGTGAAATCATATGGCATTTGTCTTTCTCTGACTATTCTGCTTAGCATAGCATCCTCTAGTTCCATCCACATTGCTGTAACTGGCAAGATTTCATTCTTTTTTTTTGGCTGAGTAATATTCCATTATACATACATACATATGTACATACATACATACATACATACATACCACCTCTTCTTCATCCATTCATGGTTGATGGACATTTGGGCTCTTTCCTTAATTTGGTTATTGTTGATAGTGCTGCAATAAACATTGAGGTGTGCGTGCCCCTTCAAATCACTATTTTTGCATCCCTTGGCTAAATACCCAGTAGGGTAATTGCTGAGTGCAGGGTAGTTCTACTTTTAATTTTTCGAGGAACCTCTATACTGTTTTCCATAGTGGCTGCAGTTTGCATTCCCACCAACAGTGCAAAAAGCTTTCCCTTTCTCCACATTCTTGCCAACATCTATTTTTTCCGGAGTCCTGAGTTGCTAATTTTAGCCATTCTGGCAGGTATGAGATGATTCTGATTTGTATTTCTTTGATAATGAGTGATGTTGAGCATTTTCTGATGCATCTGTTAGCCATTTGTATATCTTTGGAGAAATGTCTGTTCATGTCTTCTGCCCATTTCTTAACTGGATTATTTATTTTTGGGGTGTTGATTTTGATGAGTTCTTTATAGATTCTGGATACTAGCCCTTTTTCCAATACATCATTTGCAAATATCTTCTCCCATTCTGTCAATTGCCTTTTAGTTTTATTGATAATGTTTTCTTCACTGTGCAGAAGTTTTAAATTTTGAGGTAGTACCAACAGTTCATTTTTGCTTTTGTTTCCCTTGCCTCGGAGACATGTCTAGTAAGAAGTTGCTACATCTGAAGTTGAAGAGGTTGCTGCTTGTATTCTCCTCTAAAATTTTGATGGTTTACTGTCTTATATTTAGGTCTTTCATCCATTTTGAATTTATTTCTGTGTATGGTATAAGAAAGTGGTCCAGTTTCATTCTTCTGCATGTTGTTGTCCAGTTTTTCCAGCACCATTTGTTGAAGAGACAGTCTTTTTTCCATTGGATATTATTTCCTGCTTTGTTGAATATTAGTTGACTGAGATTAGTTGACCATATTGTTGTGGGTCCATATTTGGGTTCTCTATTCTGTTCCATTGATTTATGTGTCTGTTTTTGTGCCACTACCATATTGTCTTGATGATTACATCTTTGTAATACAGCTTGAAGTCTGGGATTCTGATGCCTCCCACTTTGCTTTGCTTTTTCAACCTTCTTTTGGCTATTTGGGGTCTTTTCTGGTTCCATACAAATTTTAGGATTGTTTATTCTAGTTCTGTGAAAAATGCTGGTGTTATTTTGATAAGCATTGCATGTGTAATTGCATGTGTAGAAAAGCATGTATAGATTGCTTTGAGTAGTATAGACATTTTAACAATGTTTGTTCTTCCAATCCACGAGAATGGAATATTTTTCCATTTCTTTGTGTCTTCAGAAGGACACAAAGACCTTCTTTCATGAAGGTCTTGTAGTTTTTAGCATAGAGATCTTTTACCTCTTTGGTTAGGTTTATTCCTAGGTATTATGGTTTTTGGTGCAATTGCAAGTAGAATTGATTCCTTGATTTCTGTTTCTGCTGCTTCATTATTGTTATATATAAATGCAACAGATTTCTGTAATTCACTTTTATATCCTGCAACTTTGCCGAATTCATATATCAGTTCTATCAATTTTTTTTTGTGAAGTCTTTAGGGTTTTCTACATATAGTATCATGTGGTTTGTGAAAAGTGAAAGTTTTACTTCTTCCTTACTTATTTGGATGCTTTTTATTTCTTTCTGTTGTCTGATTGCTGAGGCTAGGACTTCTAGTACTATGTTGAACAACAGTGGTGAGAGAGGACAACCCTGTCATGTTCCTGACTTTAGGGAAAAAGCTCTCAGTTCTTTCCCATTGAGGATGATATATTAGCTGTGGGTCTTTCATATATGGCTTTTATGATGTTGAGGTATGTTCCTTCTATCCCTACTTTCTTGGGGATTTTGTCAAAAAAGGATATTCTATTTTGTCAAATGCTTTCTCTGCATCTATAGACAGGATCATATGGTTCTTATCCTTTATTTAATCAATATTGTTAATCATGTTGATTGATTTGCACATATTGAACCACCCCTGCAGCCCAGGAATAAATCCTACCTGTTCATGGTGAATAATCATTTTAATGTACTGTTGGATCCAATTAGCTAGTATCTCGTTGAGAATTTTTGCATCCATGTTCATCAGGGATATTGATCTGTAAGTATCAGTGGGGTCTTTGTGTGGTTTGGGGATCAAGGTAATGCTGGCCTCATAGAATGCATTTGAAAGTTTTCCTTATATTACTATTTTTGAAACAGTTTCAGAAGAATATTAATTCTTTAAATGTTACAATGCTGGGAGGCTATCCAGCCTCGGACTTTTGTTTGTTGGGAGATTTTTGATTACTGATTCAAGTTCTTTGCAGGTTTTGTATTTCTTCCTGTTTGAGTTTTGGTAATTTATATGTTTCTAGGAATGCATACATTTCTTCCAGATTGCCTAATTTGTTGGCATATAGTTGCTCATAATATTCTCTTACAATTATTTGTATTTCTGTGATGTTGGTTTTAATTTTATAATTTATTTGGATCCTTTCTCTTTTCTTTTTGATAAGTCTGGCTAGGAGTTTATCAATTTTGTTAATTCTTTCAAAGAATCAGCTCTTAGTTTTGTTGATCTGTTTTTTGTTTATTTCTGTAGTCTTTACTTCTGCTCTAATCTTTATTATTTCCCTTCTGCTGGTTTTAGGCTTCATTTGTTCCTGTTCTAGCTCCTTTAGGTGTAAGGTTAGGTTGTGTATTTGGGACTTTTCTTGTTTCCTGAGGAAGACCTGTATTACTGTATGCTCCCCTCTTAATATCACCTTTGCTTCAACCCAGAAGTTGAAGCAAAACACTGTCGTGTTTTCATTTTCATTTGCTTTGATGTATTTTTAATTTAGTCTTTAATTTCTTGGTTAATCCATTCATTCTTTAGTAGGGTATTCTTTAACTCCCTGTATTTATGGTCTTTCCAAAAGTATTGAGTTTTTACAAAGTTTTTATTTTTTTAAAGGTTTTATTTATTCATGAGAGACACACAGAGAGAGGCAGAGACATAGGCAGAGGGAGAAGCAGGCTCCCCATGAGGATCCCAATGTGCAACTTGATCCCAGGACCCTAGGATCACACCCTGAGCCAGAGGCAGATGCTCAACCACTGAGGCACCCAGGAGTCCCTCAAAATTTTTTCTTGTGGGTGACTTCAAATTTCATAGTATTGTGGTCTGAAAATATGCATAATATGATCTCAATCTTTTTGTACTGGTTGAGGTCTGATTTGTGACCTGGTATGTGATATATTCTGGAGAATGTTCCAGGTGCACTTGAAAAGAATGTGTATTCTGCTGCTTTAGGATGAAATGTTCTGATGTATTTATTCAGTCCATCTGGTCCACTGTGTCATCAAAGCCATTGTTTCCTTATTGATATTTTGCTTAGATGATCTGTATATTGCCGTGAGTGGAGTGTTAAAGTTCCCTACTATTATTGTATTATTAATGAGTTTCTTTAAGTTTGTTTTTAATTGATTTATATATTTGGCTGTTCCCAAATTAGGGGCATAAATATTTATTAGATATTCTTGTTGGATAGACCCCTTTATTATGATATACTGCCCTTTTAAATCTCTTATTATAGTCTTTGATTCAAAATCTAGCTTGCGTGATATAAGTATGGCTACTCCAGCTTTCTTTTGATGTCCATGAGCATGATATATGGTTCTCCACCCCCTCATTTTCTTTTTTTTTTAATTAAAGATTTTATTTATTTATTCATGAGAGACACACGCACACACAGAGGCAGAGACATAGGCTGAGGGAGAAGCAGGCTTCCTGTGGGGAACCTGATGTGGGACTCAATCCCAGGACCCCCAGGATCACACCCTGAGCCAAAGGAAGACACTCAATCGCTAAGCCACCCAGGTGTCCACCCCCTCATTTTCAATCTAGAGATGTCTTTGGGTCTAAAATGAGTCTTTTGTAAGCAGAACATCAATGGGTCTTGTTTTCTTTTTTTAAAGATTCATTCTGATACCCTATGTCTTTTGATTAAAGTAATTAGTCCATTTACAATCAGAATAATTATTGCCAAATATGAATTTAGTGTCACTGTATTATCTGTAAAGTTACTGTTTCTGTAGATTGTCACTATTCCTTTATAGACTTCATTGCTTTTTTGGTCTCTTTTAGTACTCATGAACTCTTTTAGTTTTTGGTTGTCTTGGAAACTTTATCTCTCCTACTATTCTGAATGACAGTCTTGCTGGACATAGTATTCTTGGCTGCATATTTTTCTCATTTAGCATGTCGAATATAGCATGCCACTCTCTTCTGGCCTGTCAAGTTTCTACAGACAGGTCTCCTGCTAACCTTGTGTCTACCCTTGTAGGTTGAGGACCTTTTGTCCCTAAATGCTTTCAGAATTCTTTATTTTTGTATTTTGCAAGTTTCACTATAATATGTTTTGTTGACCTGATTTTATTGATTTTTGAGGGGAATTGTCTGTGCCTCTTAGACTTGAATGCCTGTTTCCTTCCTCATATTAGGGAAGTTCTCAGATATAATTTATTCGAATAGATCTGCCTCTTTTTTCCTACTTTTCTTCTAGGACTCCTGTGAAATAAATTTTGTGAGATTGCTCAGTTCTTTAAGTCTTTTTTTTTTTAAAGATTTTATTTGAGAGAGGGAGTGAGAGAGAGTGAGAAAGAGCAGGAGAGACAGCATGAGTAGGGGGAGAGGGAGAAGCAGTCTCCCTACTGAGCAGAGAGCCCATTGTGGGCTTGATCCTAGGACCCTGAGATCATGACCTGAGCCAAAGGCAGATGCTTAACCAACTGAGCCACCTAGTCACCTCAAGTTCTTGAAGTCTATATTCATAATCTAATAGTTTTCTTTCCCTCTTCTTTTCAACTTCATTATTTTCCATGATTTGGTCTTCTGTATCTCCTATTTGTTCCTCTGCTTCTTCCATTCTTGTTGTGATTACAACCAGTCAGTTTTGTATATCAGTTGTAGCTCTTTTAATTTCAGCCCTACTGGTTTTTAGGTCTTTTATCTCTGAAGCCAGGATTTCTCTGGTGTCTTCTATGCTTTGTTCAAGCCCAGCTAGAATTCTTATGACTTGTTTTAAATTCTTGTTCAGATATAGTGCTTGTATCTATTTTGAGTAAATCCCTGACTGTGATATCTTCTTGATCTTTCTTTTGAGGAGAATTCCTCCATCTTATCATTATATCTAGGCTCCTGTCTTTTGTGTGCTATGAAAGCTTGTTATTTTTCCTACACCTGTGAATACTACTATATTAAGAAGGGGTCATACACTGTCCAGGGCCTGGTGCTCAAGGTGTGCACTCTGCTGTGTTTTGGTTGTTCTTTCCCACAGGTCAGTCCTCTGCAGAGTTCCTCCTTGCTTGTAGTGGGGACTGTTTGGACCTTTAACTAGGTGTGCTTTGATTTGTTTGTTAAGATAAGCCTGATTAAAGAAAAAAAAAAAGTGTGATCCAAGAAAAGAAACAAAAACGCAAAAAAAAAAAAAAAAAAAAAAAACAAGACATGCAAAAAACTATAATACTGATTCCAAAGAAAAAGAAAGAAGAAGAAAAAAGGAAGCCTGATCCAAAAAATGAAAATGAAAAAGGAAACCAACCAACCAACCAACAAATGAACAAAAACCTATAAGCCTGATTCCAAAGAAAAAAGAAAAAAAGAAAATTAAAAAAGTAAAAAAAAAAAAAAAAACAAGACTGATCCTTTTTCACTAGAACAAAGCTGACACTTCTGGAGCACTCTATGATCAGTAGACCTGGTACATGTTGGGGCCTGTGTTGGTCTTCTGAGGGAGAGGGCTTGTGCTGGCTAAGTTAAACCTGCCCTAGTAATGATCCCCCTGCCAGGTGCAGGGGGTGGGATTTGGCAGAAGCAACTTCAGCCTCACTGAAGGTGCTATCTTTCTGAAGTCTGACTGCTGGTGGGTGGGGGTAAGGCGTGGAAGATGGCATTATCCCCATCCTCTCATGTCTGGGATGGGAACAGAAAAGTAAAAAACCAAACCAAAACAAAACAAAAAACACTCGTATGTCTCAAGTCCTTGTCAGATCCCTGTCCTCAACCTGTCTGTGCCCAGGCTATTGTCATGCCTGGTGCTACAGTTCTATGTTTTATCTCTGGTGACTGAGATTCAAAACTCCAAACCTGAAAGGGCTCAACAAGGCACAGACCTGCTCTCTTCCCCTGGAGGAGAGTCTTGCTGTGCTGTGCTTGGCACTGTTTTGTTCCAGAAAAGCAGTTGCTTGGTCACAGCGGTGCCTGGAATCTATGATGAAGCACAGCAAAAAGCTATGACCAGATTATCTGCCCTTTATGCATTCTTCTGTCCCCTGCTATTGAATGGCAGCTCAAAGGTGCCTGGTGGGTCCTTCATCCTTGGAGAGGCAATATGCCCTCTTTTAAATGTACTCTAGGAAGGGAGATGTTCATTCTCTCCTGGTAAGACCCAGGGGATCCCCACACCACTGCATCTTGCATGAACCTTACATGCTGCTTTCTCTCCTGTTCTTTCCTCTCCCTGAAGTGTCTCTGTGCAAAGGGCTCTCTTCCCTCCCTGGCAGCACAGCTTTTCTCTCCCTCAATTTGTGCCTCCAAACCTCACATATGCCATGGTCTCTCCCTCCAATTGTGCAGATTGTTTTCTTAATCCTCAGATCAGTTTCTGAGTTGTTCAAAATGGTTTGATGCTGATCCAGCTATGTTTGAGGGTCAAGACAAGCCCGGAATCCCCCCCCTACTACTTACTTCACCATCTTAACTCCTCTGGTCTATTATTTCATTATTTTTATGATCAAATGATATTCTGTTGTATAAGTATACCACATTTTGTTTATCCATTTATCAGTTTAATGGACATTTGAGTTATTTTCACTTTTTGGCTACTGTGACTAATGCTGTGAACATTTGTGTACAGGTCTTTGTGTGGATGAGTATTTTCATTTCTTCTTGGTAAATACCAAGAAAGGGAATTATTGGATCATATGGTAATTCTACATTTAACATTTTGAGGAACCATCATACTGTTTTCCAAAGTTGCTGCACCATTTAATATTCCTACCAGCAGGGTATGAGTGTTCTAGTTTCTCCACATCCTCATTGACACTTGTTGTAATCTGTCTTTTTTATCATAGCTACCCTAATATGTCTGAAATGGTATGTTACTGTGGGTTTGATTTGCATTTTCCTAATGATTAATGACATTGTATATTTTTTTGTGTGCTTATCGGCCATCTGTATAACTTCTTTGGAGAAATGTTATTCAAATCCTTGGCCCTTTTCTGAGTTATTTATCTTTTTCTTAGTGACCTATAAGAGTTCTTCATATTTTCTGTAATGACTCTTATTGGATATAACTTGAAAATAATTTATCCCATTCTTTGGATTGTCTTTTAACTTCCTTGATTATCTTCTGAAATAAACAAGTTTTTTTATTTTGGAGTAATTTACCTATTTTTCTTTTGTCACTTGTCATATCTAAGAAACTCTTGCCTAATCCAAGGTCATAGTGTTTTATACCAATGTTTCCTTCTAAAATCTTTATAGTTTTAGCTCTGACATTTAGGTCTGCAGTCCATTTTGAGATAAGGGTTCATTCATTCATGTACATATGTGTATCTAATTGTTTCACCCTATGTATTATAAAGACTGTCTTTTCTCATTGAATTTTCTTGGCCCCTTAGTTAAAAATCAGTGGAAGATAAAAATAAGAGTTTAATTCTGCGCTTTCAGTTTTATCACATTGACCTATATGTCCATCCTATGCCAGTGCTTTCTTGGCCACTCTAGCTTTGTAATAAGCTTTGAAATCAGCAAGTGTGAGTGCTCCAACTTTGTTTTTTTTTTTTTTTAAAGATTATTTATTTTGGGTCCTCTGTATTTCCACATGAGTTTTTGGATTAGCTTACCAATTTCTGCATATAAGCCAGTATGGACTTTCATAACAATTACATTGAATCTGTAGATCAATTTGGGGAGTATTGCTATTTTATTTTATTTATTTATTTTTTATTTTTTTTGTTAGTATTGCTATTTTAGCAATATGCTTCTCCTGAGCCATGAACATGGGCTTTCTTTCAATCTGTTTTCAGTGTACAGGTCTTGAACCTCTTTGGTTAAATTTACTACTAAGCATTTTGTTCCTTTTGATGCTATTAAGAATGGACTTTTTTTCTGGAGGGTATTATGCGGAGTGAAGTAAGCCAATCGGAGAAGGACAAACATTATATGTTCTCATTCATTTGGGGAATATAAATAATAGTGAAAGGGAATATAAGGGAAGGGGGAAGAAATGTGTGGGAAATATCAGAAAGGGAGACAGAACGTAAAGACTGCTAACTCTGGGAAACGAACTAGGGGTGGTAGAAGGGGAGGAGGGCGGGGGGTGGGAGTGAATGGGTGACGGGCACTGGGGGTTATTCTGTATGTTAGTAAATTGAACACCAATAAAAAAAAAAAAGAATGGACTTTTTTTTCTTAATTTCATTTTCATTTGACACACACAATTGACTTTTGTGTTTCCTCTTGTATCCTGTGACCTTGTTGAGGTTATTTATTAGTTTTAAGTTTTTTTAGTGAATTCATTAAGATTTTCTCTAAACAAGATCATGTTGTCTTTGAAAGAAAATTACAGTTCTTCCTTTCCAATCTGGATGGCTTTTTGTCCCTTTAAGTTTTTATTTAAATTCCAGTTAGTTAATATACAGTGCAGTATTGGTTTCAGGTGTAGAATTTAGTGATTAACTCATCACAAGTGCCCTTCTTAATGCCCATCACCTACTTTATCCAATCCCCACCCATCTCCCTTCTGTAAGCCTCAGTTTGTTTTCAATAGTTAAGAGTCTGTTTCTTGGTTTGTCTCTCCCTCCCTGCAATGTTCATCTGTTTTGTTTCTTGCACAGATGAGTAAAATCATATGGTATTTGTCTTTCTCTGACTAACTTATTTTGCTTAGCATAATACTCTAGCTCCATCCATGTCACTGCAAATGGCAAGATTCCATTCTCTTTTATGGCTGAGTAATACACACACACACACACACACACACACACACACATCTTTATCTACTCATCCATGGATGGACACTGGGGCTCTTTCCATAATTTGAGTATTGTTGATAATGCTGCTATAAACATCAAGGTGCACACATCCCTTCGATTCAGTACTTTTGTATCCTTTGGGTAAATACCAGTAGTGCAATTTCTGGGTGTTAGGGTAGTTGTAGTTTTAACTTTTTGAGGAACCTCCAGACTGTTTTCCAGAGTGGCCTCACAATCTGGATGGCTTTTATTTCTTATTCTTACCTAATTGCCCTGGCCTGAAGTTCCAGTACACTTTGAATAGAAGTGGTAATAGTGACTTAACTTTTGCTCAATGAGGAAACATGAACCTAACAATGAGGAAGTATTTAATATGGATAGCATTATAGTGCAAGTGTTAAGAAAAAAGTACTTTGGAATTAGTCCTAGATTCAAATCTCAGCTATTTCATTTGTGTTCTTTGTAACTTTGGGGAAGATAATTAATCTCTATCAACCTTAGTTATTGAGTGTACAATGAGAGAATTGAAATCTAATTCATAGTTTTGTTATGAAGGTTAGGTAAATGAATGCATATAAATTAATGAAAGAATGCCTAATGTTACTCCTAGCAACATTAGATAAATGTAACCCATTGTTATCATTATTGTTCTACTCTATAACTTCTTAAAACAACTGGGATATTATTAACACTATATATTTCTATATTTTTCTACATTATCATTTTTTCAACCCTGTCCTGGTACTTCTGATTACTTATCTAGATCATTACTAATATTCTTTTTTTGTGGTCACTTATTCCTTCTCCCTGCTGCAGCAATAAATGAATTAAATAGTAAACTGGCTAATGTTGGCAATATTGTATGTATTTCTCCTTAATTTTTCCATTACTTTAAAAATGTGTGGGTATTAAATATAGAATACTTTACTGTTTGCTCATTTCACGTTGCAGGGATTGTATCTTAAAAAGAGCTAAAGAAGATTATTTATATTTTATTTGTATTTTACATGATCTTCCTAGACAGTTTTATTCAGCAACATGACTGCAAGAATCCATAGTTTTCATTCCTGACCTATACTCCCTCCATTCTCCTGGCCTTTCACCTCTTTCTCCTGAACTTACAATTTCCTCATGAATACCTTATTTTCTCAATTAATATCATGACATTCTTTCTTTCCTCAAATGCACTTCTTTTCAAGTCTTGGTTATGCCATGCTCATGTCAGAGGTCGTTAATTCACGTGGCCATTTAAGTCAGAAAACTTGGTTATCATTCTCTCCCTCATTATTTGTAACTACTTACTTACTCACTGTTACTTTACTTTATATTTTTAATTTGTCCCTATTCCTCTTCCCCACTATCTTAGCAATAACTGCTGTTTTTATTCAAGCCTTTACTGGGGCTAATTCAATAATCTTGTAATCAGTTTCTCTATTTGTAGTTTCTTCTTACACAGTCTGCATTGTGTTCTGCATGCCAGTTCTTCATGCCAGCCACAGTACTTATTTTTCTAAAGCACATCTCTTATCATGTGGTTTCCCTGCTAGAAACCTTGGTGGCATCCTATCACTTGAATAAGGCCTAAATCCTTTCTCAACTCCTTAGCACAGTGTAGGAGGCCACACAAAATCTGTGCCAGATCTGCTTTTCTTTCTTTTGTGCAACTCTCTTGTACAGCCTTACCTTTCCCATTACTTTAGAAGAAAGAGGGATGCAATGTTGGATAATTTGTCATGTGTTTCATTTGAATTCTTGTTATTTTCAGACGATGTCATAATTTTTCATGCCTCTGTATGCAACACATTATTTCTGCTACTTGGAGTCCTTCTTTTATCTGTAAAGATGTTCCTGATTCAATTCTTCCAAGACTTCTGACTCTCTTCATAGCTCTTATAGCTCATTAGAATAACTTACTACTTTTTTTTTTTTTTTTAAACAAGCCTATCTTACCCTTAGATTGTGAGTGCTCTCAGAACCAGGACTTGGACGTATTTCTGTTTCTTTAGACCCTAAAGGAATGGTGCCTGGGACATTGGAATTTAATAAATACTTGTTGAAGAATGAGTAAATGAATGAACATAAAACACAGGAGCATCTAGCAGTTTATATTTTGCTGATACATTGTGGTAATACTTTACATGTTTTTAAGGAAATGTGACTGAGGGATTTTTAGGCTTCAGAAGACTGTTACATGTATTTTTGTGATATTTGACATGTTAATCTTATATAAATGGATTAATTACAAATGCTATTTCAAAGGGCTTAATTTATTATCATAAGGTCATTGCTAAAGGATAAAGTTGATGAGGTTGGGCTGAATAATAATGTGCAAGTCACATTTTCTGGATGATCAAGCTGTGAATTATAATAAAAAGGAGAAAGATTTGATGTTGTGGGTTTGAGACTCTGCTTAGTGTTAGTGCCAGCCCTGGTAGCATGTGGATGCTACAGATTAAAAATTTCAAGCATTTCATAGCTTAAGGTTACTCATGTTAATAATTATTTATTTTTTTAAAAAAGGACAGGAACTGTCATTTGTGCTTCAAATGCTTGATATCCATCAAAATTAAAACATATATGTGCACATAAACCATGTTTCTGATGTTGCATGGGTGAAGTATGCTTTATAAATGTGGTAGTTGCTTTAGGTGGAACATGGAAGACAACTTTATACCCAGGTTTGATTCATGGTTCATGCTCACAATCATGAGGTAAAGCATAAAGATAAATAAAACTGGGTAGTGGTGTGTTAGACATTACCAATTTTGGATGAGGAACAGAAACATAACTACTGGGACGCCTGGGTGGCCCAGTGGTTGAGCATCTGCCTTCAGCCCAGGGTGTGATCCTGGGTCCTGGGAAAGAGTCCTGCATCAGGCTCCACAAAGGGAGCCTTCTTCTCCCTCTGCCTATGTCTCTGCCTCTCTCTGTGTCTTTTATGAATAAATAAATAAAATATTTTTTTAAAAAAGAAACACAACTACTGAAATACCATAAGTATTTTAAATAAGAGGTGAGCAGAAAAGAAGTTTGGCACAAATTCAACTAATACCAGTGAAAGTAGATTGATTTCTCTTGCCTATAGGACTTATCCTTACATATCTGATTTTTAGAAACTTACAGAAAGTATGTACCCTCAAAGTATATGAAATATTTCAGATTCTGCATATTTTGGTTCAAATTAGAGTTTTTTTTTCCTTTGTGATGAGATAAAGGATAAAAAATTAGTAATGGACATTATTTATCTTGAAAATTTATAGAAAACACTCATAGTGATGTGGAAAGAGCTAAACTAACATTCAGAAGATAGGGAGTCTCATCTTGGTTCTGACAGAAACTTTCTAACTCTGGGCAAGTCTTGATCTCTGAGATTTTCTTTCCATGTGAAAGGGGCGTAATTGCAATGCTGTCCCCTTCTCCCTCCCTCCTCTGAGTTCTGTTTCTAGGATCAAATGAGATAATATAAATTTATTTTATCCTTTACTATACATTTTTTCTGTAATGTTTATTGAACACAGCCTAGAGGTATTAGTGATAACCAATGACTTCAGGGCTTGTGGAAAAAAAGTAGAGTTGAATAATTAGGCAGATGGTACATGACAAAGAAAACAAGGAAGAAAGCAGGGAAATGAATGGGATCCCCCTGAAAAGTTCAATGCTACGTGACTAAAAATTACTGTTTATCCAGACTTTATGTGCTATTGTGTATTTTATGTATAAGTACCATTTGTGGAATAGTCTGTTTTATTCAGTTATATCCTTAAGAGCAGTTAATTTTATTTTTAAATTATAGGAGGATTTCTTACAGGACAACCTCAGAATTACAAATGAAAATCAATTCCATTATAATTTCATTGATTTGGAAAGTGGGTGGACAGCTAGAGGAAAATATGAGAAATGGACAATACCATTAGGGTCAATAATGTGAAATCTTCCCTGATCTCAAAATTTTCCCTTTAAAAGCATAATATTATAGAATGTTAATGACCAATTTAAGAATTTGAATTTCCCAAATCATTAGGGAAGGGACAAGTTAGATTTTAATAAGATAAATACTATTGGGAATTGTCAAAAGAAAAATTATTACTTTAAATAAAATGCATAGGAATCAAAACTCACTCTCTTTTTTTCAAAATGTGTGACACATCAAGTTTCATTCCAGAATGCCTACCCTTAGCTTGTTTAGGGTCTTCACATCTCTTCATTAGAAGAACTGAAGCATACTTTTTGTGGAAGGTATAGGAATAACACTGCCTATAGTCTAGGGAAATTGTGAAACTGGGTGACTCCAAATTGGACAGACACAAATATCTATTCATTCTCAAAGAATAGGATAATTTATTTTTCACTAAGTGCTTCTGTTAATCAGTGTCTAGTTGATTATTACTATTAAGGAAAAGAGTTTTACATTTAAAAAGAGAGCCATGGATCTCTGATTGTTTTTGTAAATGTCAAGGATCATAGACACTTAAATTCAGCTCTGCTCCTTGACACTTTAAATGGTTTCCAATTTTCTCCATGACAGCATTCACATTGATTCCTCTTTTGGATTTTTAAAATAATACTCTTATTTCATATTCCAGAGAGAATTAGATAAGGACATTATAAGCCTCAGTGATTCATCAAGAGGCAAGGTGAAGGGAGGAAAGTGTGAGAACCAAAGGATGGTCTTTAATCCTGTGGTCCTTAGATTGTGTTCTTAAAGTGTGAAGGGTGGAAATATATAGCTGTCTTATAGTTGGCTGCCCTGCTTTGCCCAGCACCCAAACCCAGAGTTTGGAGGGTGAATGAGGCCTTGGAATGCATCTTGGAATGTTTTAGCAGTTCATACTATTTGTTCTTCTTTTATTTTTTGTATACATCATATTATTAGGAAACATGAATAAAAAAGTGGAAATAAATTTGATTTCTTGGATTTGTGGTAGAAGTATAAAAAACCATCCTGTTTTGTAAGTAAAATCTAAAATAGTGGTTAAATTAACATATGTTTCTTCAAAAAACAGAATTTCATGTTGAATTCAAACAATATACTTTTCATATAGGAAGAGATACATATTAAAAAATAGATTTCATCTGGAGCACCTGGCAGTCTCAGTCAGTAGAATGTGTGACTCTTGATCTTGAGGTTGTGAGTTTGAGCCCCATGTTGGGTGTAGAGATTACAAAAATGTAAACATAAAAAAGAATCAGAGTTCAACTATAGTTTAGTTATTTCTCATCCACTCAAAACTTGATCCTAACTTAGAAAAGACTTTTTAAATAAATGCCTTTTCCTTTTCTTTAAAAAACATTTAGCACTAAATTATTCCTAACTTTTCAGAAAATATAGGAAAAATGGATTCTTTAATAATTCACTTTTTAGGGGAACTCTAAGCATTTTTATTTTTAAAAAGATTTTATTTATTCATGAGACACAGAGAGAGAGAGAGAGAGAGAGAGAGAGAGAGAGAGGCAGAGCCATAGGCAGAGGGAGAAGCAGGCTCCCCACAAGGAGCCGGATGTGGGACTCGATCCCAGACCCTAGGATCATGCCCTGAGCCAAAGGCAGACGCTCAACCACTGAGCTACCCAGGCGTCCCAGCATTTTTATTTTTTAAAAATATGTTTAGATATATTTGACTTGCAATGTTATATTTGTTTCAGGTATGCAATACAGAGATCTGGAAAGTTTATACATACTGTGCTCACTGTAAGTGTAGCTACTATCTGTCACCATACAACACTATTATATCATTGATTATATTCCTTATGCTGTGTCTTTTATTCCCATGACTTATTCATTCTATAACTGGAAGTCTGTATCTCCCACTCTCCTTCACCTGTTTTGCCCATCCCACCCCGCATAAGGCAACCATCTGTATGTTCTCTATATTTATAAGTCTAATTATACTTTTTATTTATTCTTTTGCTTATCCAGATTCCTCCTATGAATGAAATTATATGGTATTTGTCTTTCTCAGTTTGACTTATTTCACATGATACTGTCTAGGTCTATCCATGTTGTCCCAAATGGCATAATTTCACCCTTTTTATGGCTGTTTAATATTCCATTTATATACATAACACATCTTTCTTATCCATTTGTCTGCTGATGGACACTTAGGTTGCTTCTATATCTTGGCTATTATAAATAATGCTGCAATAAATATAAGGGTGCATATATCTTTTTAAATTAGTGTTTTCATTTTCTTGGAACCACAAAAGACCTGAATAACCAAAATTATCTTGAGAAATAGAAACAATGCTGAGGGGCATGTGGATGGCTCAGTCAGTTAAGCATCTGCCTTCTGCTCATGTCATGATCCTGGAGTCCCGCCTCACATCAGGCTCCCTGCTCAGTGGGGAGTCTACTTCTCATTCTGCCCTCACCCCACTTGTGCTCTCTCTTTCTCTCTCTCTCAAATAAATAAATAAAATCTTAAAAAAAGAAAGAAAGCTGAAAATATAACAATTCTGGATTTCAAAATATACTACAAAATTATAGTAATCCAAACAGCATGGAACTGGCACAAAAATAGACACATAGATCAGTAGAACAGAATAGAGTCCAGAAAGACATGAAATGTGAAAAACATGTGAAAAATATACAACATTCCTAATCATCAGGGAAATGCAAATCAAAATCACAATGAGATACCATCTAAAACTTATGAGAATGGCTAAGATAAAAAAGACAAGATATAATAGACATTAATGAGCATATAGAGAAAAAGAAATCCTTGCACACTGTTGGTGGGGAGGTAAACTGGTAGAGCCTCTGGAAAAACAGTACGGAAGTTCCTCAAAAAGTTAAAAACAAAAATACCATATGATTAAATAATAACTTACTTTTAAAATAATTCGAAATAATTGTTACAACAATAATGATATTTGGACAGTATATATTTTGTCACTAAAAATATCCTTTTATCAAAGAACACCCAAGAATTTAGGTTTTCAGGAATCTGATGTTTATTAGTCTATTTTATAAAATGTACATTGACTCTCTGTCTTTCTCTCTCTCTTTTTAAAAAGATTTTATTTATTTATTCACGAGAAACACAGAGAGAGGGGCAGAGATATAGGCAGAGAGAGAAGCAGGCTCCTCACAGGGAGCCTGACGTGGGACTCGATCGCGGACCCTGGGATCAGGCCCTGAGCCAAAGGCAAATGCTCAACCCTTGAGCCACCCAGGCATCCCAGCTCTCTCTCTTATTTACCAATGTCATATTTTCCTTTTTTGTAGACCCCGATTTTCTTTTACGTATTAGCTGGCTCAGAGAAGATGAGCATATGCACATAATAAATCTCCTCGTAGTTTATTTATAAACAGGAGATCTGAAACTATATAGCATGGAGAGGAGGGTACCATGCTAGCTGTCTATAAGCATTCAGTGTGCTATCACATGGCAAGCAGTGAGGCTTATTTATGCAGCTCTAGAGACCAGATATAGGACCAGAGGGTAGAAGCGTACATTGATTAAGTGTAAGGAATAAATACGTAATAAGTAGAATTATCAAAAAATAGAATGGATTACCTTGGAAAACAATACATTTCTCAATCCTGCAAGTATCAATTAGAAGTTGATTAATCACTTGTTCAAATATGTAAAAATATAGCATAGGACTAGAAGGCCTCAAAGATACATGGATTCCGATATTATATAATTCTTTATAGAAAAAACATAAGGTGGTAAGTAGGAGAGCATTTCAGAGTATCTTTAGAGCTACCATCTCATTTCTAATAAAGCAACCTTTATCACTCTTCCAACCACTTTACTGCTTCTTTCCATCATTATTCTAACCCTCTGAACCTTTCCTCTATGAAAATTATTGTTATATTTATTGTTGAAGATATTCACTACATTGCTTATAATAAAAATTTATCAGAAATACATTTTCTTAGATGCTTTATTTCTATCTTGTGAGAACAGTGATATATGTAAGAGATAGTTATTTGTGTTGGTTGCTAGAAAACTTTTTGTTAAATTTGGTTTCCATCTTATAGAGTGCATTTGGTGTTCTAAACTTATTTCTGGCTTCATCTTATTCTTATTCATCTATTCTAATTCTATCTGCTCACCAGCGATCCTCACCTCAGCTCAATTTTCTTACATTCTCCTACTTCAATTTCATTTTATCTTATATTAAATATAGTGTAACATCTTCAGAACATAGCAGAATAACAAGAATATAAATAAATAAAATCCTGATGCAAGTTCTACTTAAAGTCATTCCCTCTTTAAAATCTTTTCTGGGGTAGATGTTCACTTCCTCAGATCGTATTTTAAAGGAAGAAATAAAGGAAGCTAGCAAGCTAGCCAGCTTCCCCAAATCTTATAATTCAATATGTGGTTTTTAACTTCAGTATGGTGGATAGAACAATGATTTATTTGCTACTAAAATGATGTTATAGGTTTAGGAAGAGGATAAATTGAAAAAACAAATGAATGCAAACAATGAGGTGTGGTTATAAGGATGGAGTGGGACTGGGACCAGTAGACTATAGACTTGAATTTCTGGTGAATTGAAACTAGGAGAGATGGATAAAACGTAAAGGTGAAAGTAGCTGCACAGAGCTACTTTACTACATCTGAGAAAAGGCTATAGCCGAGGGAATAGCTTTTCTTTCCTTAGGAGTCCTGGACAGGCTGCAAGCCAATAAGTACAAGAACAAGATCCTACTGGGGGCTCTTCCCAAGGCAGTTAATTGAAGGGCTGTGTGCAGAAAGGTGGGCCAGATCCCTTATTTACTGCTCACTCTTTCACTTTCCTCTCACAGAGTACTTCCCTGCTGGAGCACATGATTGCCCTTTATTCTACTGACAGACACAGCTCAGAGGTGCTTTCCACTACAGCAATTGAACTGTCTGTCCAGGGAGGCAGAAGGTTCCTGGTTTAAGTATTCCTACCACAGGGTAGAGTCCCCTTTATTTGACATGGAGGATATATGCAGTTGGTTTGCTAGATCACCATTTATTCATCCTAAAGTGAACTTGCCAGTGGAAATACCCTGGCTGCAATCACAAAACTTGCAGTCAGCTCTTAAGTGCAGGGGAAAGAATTGTGGTAGAAAATTGAATTATATAATGGCAGAGGAATTTCTTTTCAGTAACTGATAATTAATTTAGTCATTACTCATAAATATTAACAGTCAGTCAAGAATATTTCTAACATGTTCAGCAAGCCAATGACACAAAGAAGAGGATCAAACAAATATAACCCTCAGGATAATCCAGGAAATAGGATAATAAAAAAAGTTGTAACTTATTTCTCAGACGGATTTGGATTGATAGGATATCATTTTTTAAAATATTTATTTATTTATAAGATTTTTAAAAAAGATTTATTTATTTACTATTTATTTTACAGAGAGCATGAGCAGGAGGGGCAGAGGGAGAGGAAATGAGAAATCTTCAAGCTGACTACCCACTGAATGTGTGGAGCCCAACTCTGGCTTGATGTTGGGTGATCCTGAGATCAGCACCTGAACAGAAATCAAGAGTTGCATGCTTAACAGACTGAGCAACCCAGGTACCCCTGGATTGGTAGGATATGAGCGGCAGGCAGAGGGAGAGGGAGAAGCAGGCTCCCTGCTGAGCAGATATACCAGTTCCATCCCAGGATCCTGGGATCATGACCTCAGCAGAAGGCAGATGTTTAACAGACTGAGCCACCCAAGTGTCCCTGGTAGGATGTTCTTAAATACTGAAGATGCTGCCATAAAAAAGGGGTAATTAGAAAACAAAGAGGAATTGAAAAATTTAAAAATATGCTTTCTAAAATAAAAATTGTTCAGTAGAAGGGCTGGAGACAAAATACCAAGGGAACATCCTAAAATATTAACTAAAAGCCAAAAAGAAGTAAAATAGATAAAAAATTACGAGGCATAAAAAAATCAACTTGAGTGGTTCATTATATCTAACAGAGTTTTTAAAGAAAGAGAACAGAAGAAATTAAATAAAAATAAAAGTCTTAAAAAACAAAATTAAGGGATTTAAAAATAAATATTTCCTTCATTATATTAAAAAAATGCCCTTAGCCTCTGAAATATGACAAGCCTGCAGACTGAAAAGTGGAGTTTACTGAAACCTGATGAGCCAAAGCTTGGGGAACTTTAAGACACCAGAGAAAGCAAGAGGATTCTGGGGGAAAACAGGTTGCCTACAAAGGAGTGGCCATCAGAGTGGCATCAGACTGCTCATCTTGCACACGGGATGCTGGATGACAACAAAGCAGTCCTGTATGGTCCTGAAAAGAAATGATTAAAACTTAAATGCCAAAATATCAAGTGCGAGGCATCTGGAGACATTTTTAGGGATAGATGAGCTTAGCAAGTTTACCTCTATGTACCTGTTATTTAAAAAATGATGTGAGAATGAGTTTTATCCAAAGAAAAATAGAGTACATGAAAGATAAAATTATTAAGTCTAGAGAAAAAGTGAACCTAATCCAGGATGTAAATGGAAAGAAATCTTAGGGAGTCAGTTGTCCAGCAGGCTTGGAAATTTCTTCAGTTGTAACTAGAGTCTAAGAGGGTTTGTATTAAAAAAGGAAGCAGATATTTTTCAATGGAAAGTGTGATAAAAATCAAGTGGTATTCAGAGCTTCACCTTGAAGCAAGTGCCTGGTAACATTCACAGCCTTTTCTCAGTCCCATTGGCCATTGTCTCTTGTGATGTTCATGTTACCTTTAGTTGTGATATATTCCTTTTTTTTGGTGTGTGTTATTTCTTGCTATTCTTCTACTAAATGGTAAATTTAATGACTTCTGTTACATATTTTATTTAGTTGTGCATGCTTATATTATAGTTACAGAGCAATTATATTAATTTGAAGAAATTTATTCGTCTCTCAAGATGTGAAGATCTTTACTTCTGTTTGGGATTGTTTGTTATAAAAAGTACAATGTCTTTGGATAAACTATTATGGCTAGTAGGAGTAATATCTGTGTATCTCCTAAAATCACAAGTAAGTTTGCTATCAAACTTATTTCTGCTCAAATTGACTTTGTGACTGCTGTTTAAATCTGGGAGAATTCTCATTAATGAGCATGGTTAACCCAACCTGCTGTGGCCTATAATATAAAAATGAGACATTAAAAAGCCCTTTTCAGGTCCAGGAAACATTACCATTAATTTTGAAAACTTAATAAAGTAAATTTATGAATAACAATCTCACAAATCTTATTTTTTAGAGTATTTATATTCCAAAATATAAAATACGTTTAGGGAGAACAATTATAGGAGCACCTGAGTGGCTCATTCGGTTAAATGTCTGACTGTTGATTGCAGCTCAAGTCATGATCTCAGGGTTCTGAGATTGAGCCCTGTATCTGGCTCTGAGCTCAGTGAGGAGTCTGCTTCTCTCTCTCCCTCTTCTGCTCTACAGCTCCTGCACATTCTCTTTCTCTCTCTCTCAAATAAATAAATAAATAAATAAATAATAAATAAATAAATAAATAAATAAATAATCTTTAAAAAAGAGAGCAATTATATTGTATTCAATATGATGTATTATAGATGTAGTCAGGCATGTGTAAGAGCTAAGCATTCTTCTAGTCTAAAATATGATACATCCTTAAATTGGACCCTTCTGTAGGTTTTTATAAGTGATGTAGAAAAATAGCTCGTGGTTTGAAAGGCTTATGGTTTCTATTGAGATTTATCTTAATTTGAATAGGGAGAATTTCAGAAGAAAATGAAATATAAATACTGTCCTTTTGGACCCTTTATGTTCATGAGAAATGACAGGAGAGAATTCTTGTTGGAGAACTATTTATATTTCACATTAACAAAGGGAAAAGTAAAGTTTTAGAATTTAAATTGGTATTTGGTAGGACTGTAATTAAAAAAAAATTTGTAACAGCTTTATTGAGGTGTAATTTACATGCCATAACATTCATTCTGTTGAAATGTATGATTCAATGATTTTTAGTTAGTTTACAGAGTTGTGCAACTATAATCATAGTCTAATTTTAGAACATTTCCGTCTCCAGAGAAATCACCTGTCCAGTTGCAGTCACTCTGTTCCCAATCAGGGCAGCGACTAATCTACCTTCTGTCTTTAGAGATTGACTAATCCTGGATATTTCATATAAATCAAATCATACCATATATAGTCTTTTGAATCTGGCTTTTTTTCTTTAGCATAGTGTTTTTGAGGTTCATTGATCTTATATCGCATACTTCATGTTCAACATCCTTGTGGTATCAGTACTTCATTTTGTTCTCAAAGTAGAATAGACATTTGGGCTGATTTCCAGTTTTATTTTTTTATATGTATCACAATTCAGACTTATTGAAAGGTGACAATTGTGTAGCTAATGTCAGCTTTTATAAATTATATGTCATATACAAATTATTTTTTATCAAATTATCTGAATGTTCAAAATAGTTTTTTGGCTTTGGGGTTGTCTTTTTCAGGTATCTCATTTTCTTAGTTCATTTCTGTGTGTGGATAACATGGTTAATCTCTGAGGAAAATGATGGTTATTTTGTTATTAAAAATGTTGAGGCATTTTTCTGTCATAATTAAAACATGTTTATGAATTTTCCTTTGATTAATTGTAACTCTGCTAGCTCTTTTCTTGTAATGGAAAATTTTCAAGGTTTAAAAACATTTTTGTACTTGTTTTTCTCACTTCCTCATCATTTGCTAAAGTGATGTTCTGAGGTAGGAAAAATATGATACCAAACTAAGACACTGTAGAGAACTAGAACAAAAGAAAAGAATAATAACTCTTTTCTGCTCTAGTCTTCCAGTTTCTTTTGAGCACTGTCTTATTGTCCTTAAAAATGTCCAAATTGTTTTTAAGTAAGGAAAGAGTATGATTGAAATCTTAGAAAATGAAAAATGTTTTATATAGGGATTACTGGCTTCTGTAGTAAAAATATATTTCTCTTTATTTAATTATATGTTTGTACTTCTTCATGTTGGCTTAGGGTACTTCAACCTTTATGTTGCCTGGTAATTGTTTATAATCTGTTTTATTTTCCCATTTGTCTGGACATCGATGGTTCATGGTGATTATCTTTCCCTGCTTCATGGAAAGTGTTCAGTAAAGGTATTAACTGACCTCCACCTTAATCTTTTCTTTATCTCTAAAATAACCATATTATTCATGTTCTCTAAAGTTGTTAGAAAGATCATTCAGCGTTCTGCAAACATTTTCTAATGTCTGTTGCTTTGGGCACCCTACTTCATAATTGTTGAATCTATTGTTCCTATAATCAATAGAATAAGAAACCTATTACATTAAAAGTGAGTTATTATAGTGAAAGAACTTAGGATTTAGAGTCAGTTTGAATGCTTACTACCTAACTTTCTAGCTGTGAATGGAAAAATGTCTCTGAGCCTCATTTTCTTTGTCTTCAGAATAGGGCTAATATCCTCTTTTACAGTTGTTAGTAAAAGAAATAACCAAAATGATACTCGTATTTTGACTTTCAGTTTTTCTACTTTTGAAAGTAAATTAAAAGATTTAAAAACCATGATCAATACTCACTTCTAGGACTTGTACCACAGAATAAATTTAATGACTCTGGCCACCCATGTTCTTAGAGGAAATGCTATGGATTCAAAAGCTTTTGGTCTACTTATACTTTAAAAGTCTGTCTTCTTGTTTTGCTTCATTATACCAGCCACTTTCCCGGATAAGTTCTTCAGTGTCTTTGCATATAAATAGTGCTCTTTGTTATCTGTCTTTACTAGTCTATTCAGTGTAGTGTGTCACTATGTTAAATGAATGGTTAAGTTGCTCTGACCATCAAGGTTATTTCAGAAATGCAACTTCTATTGACTTCCATGTCAACAATTCTTTTCCTATGAATTCTCTCTCTCTGGATTCAATTTCTTCACACAAATCTTTGAAGCTTAGAGCTTCTGCAGATTCAGTTAAAGGTGTGTCAATAGAACAAACAAACAAAAAAACAAATAAAAACCAAAAGGAATCTCTGTAGTGGTAGTGCAGAGAAGCTAAGAAGTCAGAAATAACCAGAATCCTTACTTCCCATTTTCACACCACTCCCAAAGCAGAGAAGAAAAAGCAATGAGGATGGCAGAGGAAGCTCTATGGATTTATTCAAGGCAATCTTGAAAAAGATTCATCAAAGTCTTATATTTTAACAACTAAACAGGAATTCAGGAACATGTCCTGAATCTGATATGAGTAATTTATTTTACCTATGTATGATACTTAATGATGTTCAAAATGCTTTCATGTACCATTTTCTTATTTGATGCTCACTAGGAGCATGATTGGTATATTTCCAACATTATACATGTAAGAAAATGAAGCTCAGAGATGTAATGTGACTTCCTTTCTATTATAGTTTCTGTCTTTCATAGTAGAAAATTCAGTAGAAAATAGTATCTGCCATGGCCAGATTTTTCCATGATCCCATCTCATCTCCTGTGCCAATTTTCTTTTTCTACCACCATTGTGATAAAAGGAATATATTGGTATGCCAGAATAACTCTGTGGGCTTGGCAACTAAATAACTTGGGAAGTAGGCAAGTTCTCAATGCTCTAGTTGTCATTTCTTTGGTCATTGCCTCTTTTTTAATGGTCTCTCCTCTTTCAGGCTACAGTGCTTCAAATCCCAACTAAAGAATTCAATTCTAATAAATGCTTTTAGTAGTGTAGGATAATAAAATATGTAAACTTTTGGGAAATATTTTTAATTTAGAAATGAAGTACAAAATGAATTCTGAGATGTGAAGTTTCGGAGATCAAAGTTTTTTTTAAATTAGGGAGACAGTTTAGGGCACCAAGAATTACTTGGATCACTCAAATTTCCCAACTGAGATGAGTGCTATTCTGCTTAAACAAAAGGTTAACTCATTACTCAGCAATTACGAGCCGATATATATTTATAAGGATCTGAATGATTCAGGTAAATGTTTGAGGTTGCTAGTTTTACATTGGGGTACAGTCTATATGTGGAATTTTTGGGACTGCAATATATATATACCTTGCAATAATAGAAATGCATCAATGAGAAAATGAGAATATGAGTATGAATGAGAGACACATCTTCTGTATTTGTATTTTTTAGGTACTTCGTATGTGCCTCATGTAACTTAATGTAGACTTTATATTACAGTGAATTATTGATAATCACTGAAATGGAGGTACCTTGAGTTTGGGTTCCATAGGCTTTATCTCTGAGGAACTCTATTCCTATACCACCAGTTGTGTTTGGCAGTATTAGATTATAATCAAATCATGTTAGATATATTCACAAAATACTTGAAATCTTGATGATGAATTTATTAATTAAAATATTTTAGATAACAATGTTGACATTTCATTTAGAAAATTTTGGTGTTTATAATTTTCTTCTACTATGGGCTTTCCCACTTTACCATAAGGGTGGGTCATAGGGACCACAAAGGTAGGTCTTAGGTTCCATAGAATGGAACTCTAGAAAATGCACTTTTAAT
This sequence comes from Canis lupus dingo, assembly GCF_003254725.2. Taxonomy (NCBI): domain Eukaryota; kingdom Metazoa; phylum Chordata; class Mammalia; order Carnivora; family Canidae; genus Canis; species Canis lupus. Next base: position 22,207,231 of record NC_064250.1, on the reverse strand, counting down.
AAATTTCCATTAAACTTTCCCTCAAGATTAAATGTGCATGAGAATTTTTGTAACAGCAGAGAAGTGTCCTACTACAATGATATAGCAGTTGGTGCAAGGCAGACTTTCCCAGATGATACCAAATAGGAGCTGACTATAATAGATAGGGTGGGAGAGCTAACAATGGCAGGCCCCACACGCAGACTTGTCAAAGCCCACATGAAGCAGCCTGCTGTTGGCCAAGTACATCTCCACAGGACTCGAGGGACTGAGGAGTCAATGCAGATGTTATATATGGTCATTTACTGTCCATATGAACACAACTAAATATATGTCTCTCTGTGCTTTTTCAGTGAAATGCAATTCTAACCCTGGTAGTATCAGCTCAAAGATACTAGTGGGGGGCAGCCCAGGTGGCTCAGTGGTTTAGTGCTGCCTTCAGCCCAGGGCCTGATCCTGGAGACCTGGGATGGAGGCCTGCGTTAGGCTCCTTGCCTGGAGCTTGCCTCTCCCCCTGCCTGCGTCTCTGCTTCTCTCTCTTTCTGTGTGTGTCTCTCATGAATAAGTAAAATAAAATCTTTTTTTAAAAAAAAGATACTAGTGGGAAAAACCACATTCTTTTTCTATAAGAAAAGGAATTTTACAACTTCAAAAGCTTAGACAAGTTTTTGCTTGTTAACTGAATTTTTATACCTTAAAGCATCAAAGATATTACTTCAGCCTGCAAATAGTCAAGGCCAAGTATAACCTTGCTTATAATAGAACTTCAGTATGATCTCTGTAGAAGACTGAGTTTTTATAAAAATCTATATTATTGGCTCTACCAGGATGAGCTGGCTGTAAAATATACTCTTATATTTATTGAATAGGTTATTGGATAGGATTATTTTGGTGTTGTTTATTTAATTAGAGGACAATATCTGATAAATATAATAGATTTAGATTTAATATTATTATTTATGGCAATAATTAGTCAAGATATTGCCTCTCCCCTCTTTTCCTACAACTAACAACTTCTTATGGGAACTATTAGTTGGTGATAATAAGTGCTATCAGGTCTGAGGGGGAAGCCATAATGTTATATTACCAAGAGACAATGTGTTTACAAATGAATGGGAGGTTAAGTGAAGCATCTTGCGGGTGGAACCCACTCATTTCTATCACTAGTGCCTGAAATCTAGTTGGTACTCAATAGTTTTATCTGCAGTTTCCCCACCTTCATCCCCCTGTAAAATGGCTTCTAAGTTAATAGTGGGAATCTGTGTGTACTCCTGAGCTGGTCTTTCCAATAACTGAATGGGCCTTGTTTTTAACTCCCTTTTTTTTTTTTTTTTTTGGTTTGGCCATTCTTTTGATCTCCCTCTGGTGTCGTATATGTTGGATTTTTATGTCTTACATTGGTTTTCTGGTTTTCTGAAGTCCTTCAGGAGGCAAAATTGTATTAGTGTTCTCCAGTATCCTCAGAATTCTGGAATCCATTCTGTATTCTGTTAAGAAACAGGAATAAAAAATGCTTTTGCTTTTAACTTTATACTTTCCCAAATGGATACTGAAGCAGAATTACTCATACCCCTATACCCATTCAACTACTAAGGCTTTGTTAATTTAAAGCAGCTTGTTACCCTCACCATTTCATTCCTTTGGGTTAGGTACCTTCAGAAGATGTCTCATTCCTTGATCCTATCAGATTTCTGGTGAGGAGTCTTGTCTTTTATGGATATAGCTGTCACTCATGGTGGTGTCATCCTTTCCCACTACTAACTTCCTTCTTGCTTGCCTCTCCCTTACCCGCACCCCCCCCTCAATTAATCAGTGCAAACTGAATTTCTGGAAAGAGAAACCTGTTGTGTAAAACTAGCTTCTTGTCAAAAATTTTGCCATCTTAATCAGGTGGGGACAGCAGTGCCCGTTTAATTCCAAGGATTCTTGGGTGCTCACTAGGAGAGCAGTTTAAGGTTGCCACTAATGAAGAAGGTAGAGGAACTGGGAGTGTCTGGGTGGCTCAGTTGGTTAGGTACCTGGATCTTGATTTTGGCTCAGGTCATGATCTCACGGTCCCAGGATCAAGCCCTGCGTCAGGCTCCACGCTCAATGGGGAGTTGGCTTGAGGATTCTCTCTCTCCCTCTCCTCCTCCTGCCCTGCCCCCACTCACTTGTACTATCTCTCTAAAATAAATAAATAAATAAATAAATAAATAAATAAATAAATAAATCTTAAAAAAAAAAAAAAAACCCTCCAAAAACCAAAACCAAAAACATGATAGATGAGCCAGGGTGCACCTTGAAGCAAAGTTATGTCCAATGATCTAAGGCTAAGGTTGAATGGGGACAGGGCTTGTAGATTTGAGGGTCCAAGAAGTAGGATAAATAATGCATTACTTCTTTCGTTAGTGGTGGTGGATAGATCTTTTTCATAAGACACTAAAAGAAACCTAAAATTAAACTTCCCAAGAGGAAGGTTAAAAAAAAATTACGATATTATGGAAACATACAATGTTTTGTTTCCTTTAAATACTATAAATATTAAGCCAAATACATGAAAAACTGCAAGTATATATTAATTTAACTTAAAACATTCCATATGTGAGCTATGTTAGGGGAAAATATTATTGTTATGGGAATTAACAAAATAGGTCATATTTGACTCATAGTAAAGATCTTTTCAGCTCCCATAAGGTTCAAGGCAAAATTTTCAGACTAAATGAGGCAGGTAAGAAATGAAAATAAATGAGCTATTCTCCTTGTTATCTTTGAAGGACTGATTTCTAGACCCAAATAGCATTTTCATTTTGCCTATGCAGAACTGTTAAAGAGGACAAAGCATATGGCAAAGGTCAACATGCTGGAGGTGTTTTCGTATAGATTAGGCTTCTCCAGTGAGCTCAGGTACTATGCTATCTAAACCCTGGGCTCAGGCTTTATTAGGGTTTTTCCCTGAGGGCCTGTACACAGTTTGGTGGATTGCTTTTACTTTTCTGAGCCTGCTCCCCCATCCAGAAAATGTGGGAATAGGACTAAACTGGTGATCTTCAACTCTAGCTGTGAATTGTGATCTTTTGTTGCCCAAACCCTCTTCTGGGAGGTTCTGATTGGTAGGTCTAGGGAGGGGGCCTTAGAGTTTGTATTTTACCTGGTGATTCTGTGTGTTGCTAAGATCTGGGACCACTTGACTAAATGACATTTCTTTATTTATTTATTAATTGAGTGATTGATTGACATCTACCACTTTAAGGGAGGGCTATGGATTTGACCTAGAGAGAAGAAATTAGAGTCACCTGTAGAGACTTTGGTGCATTTTTTAAAAATAAACATTTACCAATGAGAATGTGGTTAGAAGAGTTTGCTTTACTGACCTGGTAATCCATTTAGCCCAGCTCACTGACCGGCTCAATGTCATCATTTCATGACATGACACTCCTGACACAAAGCCTTTGATTTATGCTTGTTGGTATGAATAAAACAAATGCTCTTTGCTTACATATAAAGAAGAAATTTTCTAATAATATAAGTTGGTCTAGGAAGGAAGAGAAGGTTGCCATTGCTCTGGTGGTATTACTGATTAGAAATGGAGTTCTGATTATGGTTTGGGATCTGGGCCAAGAGAATATTTAATATTTCCTTTATCTTTCTTCCCAGCACTAATTTGTAAAAAAAAGTCTACTTGCATTGGGTGAATGTGTTCAGTTGGTGGCAGCAAAGTTCTGTTACAGAAAAATTGAGGCCCTGGTCTTAGATATTTTGAAGAGAATCAGAGGGAACAAAGCAGCATGTATAATAACATCCATGTTTTCTGTTAACCTGCAGAGCTAAATTTATTGCATGGGCTCAGGAAAAGGAAAAATATGTAAAAGGAAGATTTCTTGCTGTCTCTGTCTAAATCTAATCCCCTAAATATGTTCTTTGTTTCCAAATCCAGAAGTAGTGTAGGATCAGCTTCAGATGAAAGATTTAGTCAGGTTGTGATCCAAAAGGTGGGCATCTGAGGATTTATTGTTGGTTGTCATGTAAATTTATTAAAATAGGAGCTTTGATCTTGAAATACATCCAGATAAGATTAATGATTTAGCATCTGGGGAAATCAAGTTTTTGATGCAATGAATGGATAAAGAAGGTTTTACAATTTCACATTGGCAAAGATAAAAACCCAGTATTTAGAAAGCTATTTTAGAATTTTAGCTTAATGGGAACTGTAATAGGTGCCAAAGAACATTAGGTGGTATCTGACTAATATATTGACAAGGAGGATTTGTAAGCAATAAACAGATGGAGATAAGTGAACAAAAATGAGATGATAAGTGGAAAATTAGATGGTGACATTTTATGGTTTGCACCCCAGTTTTCTGCCTATGTCCCAGAGGTAGAATTAATCATTGTGTCTAAAATTGAATGTTAATATAAGGGCAAATGGATAATTGAACCCTAAACTGGGCAACTGAATGCCTTATGGTTGTGCTACTAACTTTACTTAAGTGATTATCATCCAAAGTGATTCATGTGACACTCCAACACTGTGAGGTATGGGAGGGGGAAGAGAAACCATATATAAATGGAGACTCAGAGAGGGTCTCCACAAAACTGTTTCCATGTGATCAGGAGAATATTGACCTCCCTAATGAGAGACTACCAACTAGAAAAATGGTTCAAGTGTGAAAACATTCAAGAATAGCAATTTAAGTAGTGATTATAAATGCTTTGATATGATGCTTTTATTTATTGTAAGCCAAGCATTGGACATCAGATGATTACTAATATTTCTAAGTTCAAGTTCAGAATGTAATCCTTTTAAATCTATTTGTACTCTTTTGATTATATAAAGGTTGTTCAGAAATAATTTTGTGTTTTGCTGTTAAAATAATTTTTACTTAGCTTGATAATTATGTTAAAGTTGATTCAAAGCTAAAAAATGTTAGGTGGTTACGTCTTCAAAGAACTTGAATGTTGAAACAGTGACTTATAAAAGTAAGTTATCCCAGCTTAAGTCAAAAAGACACCATCAAAGTTGCACATTCTAGGTTAAAATTTCAAAGTAGTTTGGAATGTAACCATGTAAATCCCATTTAAAGTAATGGGATTTTCCAAACCTGAAATATTATTCCCTATACACAGTTTTGAAAATATGTCATAAAAGTACTCTTCCTGTCCCTGTCATCATATTCTCAGATCAAAGTTTGTTTCTTCATCTTTCATTTTTGAAAATATAGCAAGACAAGAGAAAATTGTAAATATAAATTTTTCACACCTGAGGAATTTATAACTAGAAAAAAATGGCAAAAAATTTTGTGGATAGCATTTTTTTTTATTACAGCTTATTCCAAAAAGGATATGCAGCATTCAGTTTCCTATTTAAACACAGGAATGGATTTTTTCATATACTTGTTGAAATTGATATGGCAGTTACTTAGGTTTCAAGATGAGTTTTCTGAAATGGACTCTTTAATGTGAATCAATAGACACAATTAAATGTTAAACATTCCAGGCTAAACTTCAAAGTAGTTTCCAATATAGAATCATCTTAGGAAATTTTGGTTTAGGTGGTCCTGATACATGTGTGTGTATGTATATAAGTATGTATATATGTGTATATGTGCATGTGTGTATATATATATATAAATAAAACAAATCATCACTGATTTTGGTGGTCAACAGGGTTGAAAACCATGGGCCCATTGCTTTAGAGAAAGTTCCCTGGTGAGTGACAGTGGCCCACTCTCAATTAGTTAAATTCTATCCTTCTGTTGAAGAGTCTGCTGGTGAGTTTCCACCTATATAATTAAGAAAAGGGAATATCTGAGAGTGAAGGTTGCAGGTAGATAAGAAAGTTTTTCTACATTTTTTTCTTTTCAACATAGTCTGTCTTCCTTCCCCTTCTTCCCATAGCGTGAACTGTCTAACCTATTTTGCCTTACCTCTTCTCACTTCTACACTGTAAGCATCGTATAACAGTGGTTCTAACTGGTTTGTGAGTTAATTGTTAAATTTTAAGGAACTATGAGAACCCGTTGTTAAACACACCATTATTAAAAATTAAATTATATAAGCTTATAATTAATTTATATCAAAATAAAAGTACTCAATATTCAAAATTCATAACTCCTTAATTTTTAAAATTACTTTTAACCATTATCTCTGCTCTTAAGATTATACATATCAATTGTTTGATGGAAGAGACACTACCGTACATCTCTTCCAAACTTAGCCCTCTGTGATATCATGTTAGTAGCTTCAAATTAGCCAGGTGGGAGTCAGTCTTTACATCATAGCAATCAGCAAATGGTGCAAATTAGGACTTGATTTAGTGTCTTGATTGTTTAAGTTTTAAAAGTGATGGAGAAAATGTTAAATGCTGATTAAATTTAAAGTGTGTCATGTCTGTAGCTGTTAAATTGTGAATAGCATAAAAAATGAGGAAATTTACTTCCAGTATTCACAAACTATTATCACATTTAGCCAGGAAATCACTTGCATCATTGAGGAGTAAAGTTCTTGCATAGGCCTTTGTATTTCACTTTAATCTTAACATTTTAATATAAACAAAATTATCAATTAATTTTTGTGTCGTAACTATGCTTGTTAATGATATGAGTGATGTCTTAGCTGAATTAAATAGTAATCAAGTGTATTCAATGGTATTTTGTAATACCATTATTGGCAGTAGAGTTAAAAAAACTGGATTTTCAAAAAATAATAACTCACACTGAAGCTCTAGGTATGTGGAATTCACAACAAAGAATATTATATATTTTATTATTCTGTGTATGTTACATGTCTTTTATATTGGCAAAGTGGATAATAAGCAACACACACACACACACACACACACACATTTTTTGCCCCAGGATCCAGTTATTAAACCTTTACTAGCTCAGCACTGTACATAATCCTTGAAGTGAGGTTGAAAAAATAATTTTGTTCAAATTTTCTGCAGTCAGATATAGGCTAATGGAAATCTAAAACAGTTAAACCTGGTTAGTGTTTATGCAAAGGTAGATAGGAAGCTACTAATGTGTGATTTCCCTTCCAAAATTTTTATATCCATTGCCCATGAGTTAAGTTGTACTATTAGAGATGTATTACTTTGGGGTCTGATGCTTTTTTTTTTTTTGGTCTGATGCTTTTTGATCTTTTAAGTAGTGACTCCTAAATGGGAGTGTGTTTATTGGGAATACTAGCTAAAATACTGTTTTCTGGCAAGTTCTTTCACGACCCCCCCCAACACACCCCCCTGCTAAACTGTAATTACAGGTAGTATGGTCCAAAGAAACTAGAATTTTATTTTATTTTTTATAAGATTTATTTATTTATTTATGATAGACAGAGAGACAGACAGACAGACACAGGCAGAGGGAGAAGCAGGCTCCATGCCGGGAGCCTGACGTGGGACTCGATCCCGGGACTCCAGGATCGCGCCCTGGGCCAAAGGCAAGCGCTAAACCACTGAGCCACCCAGGGATCCCCAGAAACTATAATTTTAATGTTTCCTATACAAGGATTTGGGAACCATTGCCTTCATCATGTGTTAAATATAAATAACTGTAGAGGAGCAATAATATAACTCAGCTGCTGCCATAGTTAGACAGTATTAACAGATAGCAGAGATCAAGGCAATATGGACATGGCCTTCTCTTTCACCTCCCTGAGGCACTGAAGCTGAGTGGGATAATGAATCCTGATAGGAGGCATGCCAAGAAGAGCCAAACTAACTATAAATTATAACTCACATTTAACTATCTGGAAAAATATTAGAAAGAAGTTTTTCCTATTCCCTTGGCCTTATTGCTTAGGCTGAAAATTGCTGTGTTTTCAAGTGCAGTGTTATGAAAATCAGGAATTGTTCATCCGTTTTGTGTGGGCCAGCTATATGGCTTCCCAGCATGCATGCCCATCTGTCCGGCAATAAAACCTTTAATTTTCTATGCTGGTAGTTTTTACAAAACTATTGGCAGATAATGAAATGATCATGATTCTTTATATCTGGTTGGTCATTTTGAGTCCATATTGCTCTTTTCTGAGACTGGCACAAGGTCCTCTAAAGGGCCTACCAGGTGTCCAATCTAAATCAATGCGAACAATCATTCTCTTTCTAACCTGACACATCCAGTTTGTCTGGAACTCAGCAGGTTTTCCTTACAACCATCCAATTAATACCTAATTGCTTTTCTTCCAAGGAGAAGGTGAAGGTGGCTAAAATTACCAGGTAGGAAGTTTATCTAACTTTTACTTTTTAGACATAGGCTTGGAGTTGTAAAGAAAGGTTTGTACATGAAAACCAACTAAGTAATGGGTAAATGGTGTAAATATATATTTCTCATCTCTTGAGAGGCAAGGCAAGTGTGATTAAATTATTTTCAGGATAGAAACTAAGATAAAATTCTACATCATATCCTTTCTTATTACCAAAAGGAAAACTGAATACATCGATTTTTACATTTAAATTTTTAGTTCTGTGGTTGATACAACAATTATTTTTGTTAAATTGTCTTGTTACTTTTATGCTTTTATCTGTAACAGTTTTTTATTTTTGTTCATGGACTCTGCAAGAGTAGAGACTATAATTATTCAAACTATTTTGTTTATAGAGTAGCCATAGCATTTGGAAATATAGATAACATAATTTTATTTTTTTTATTTTTTTTTATTTTTTTAAATTTTTTTAGATAACATAATTTTAATCTGTATCGTAATATGATATCAATGAATTATTTATTCTGTATTTGTGTTTCCAGATTTGGTGGTTACTCCTTATAACCCAGAGTAATTTACGTGTAGAGGCTAGTTATGGCTGAAAGCAAGGAGACGGTGTTTCATTTCAAGATAGCTGTCATTCAGTTGGGACAGCTAATGGCCTTACATATATGTTATGTAGTCACATCACCTATGGATTTAAGGCAAACTTAGCAAGAGGGAATAGGGAGAGAGTGAGTGGAGAAAAAGAAATTTAAATTGCAGGGGTGATTTCATCATTCTCCTTAGGGTGTCTGACCCAAAGTAAGTGTGGGAGGGGAGGTGTTAATCTGTTGTTCTTCCTCAGGTGTTCTCAGTTCTTTCCTGCCTCTCATAGCATGAGATCTTGGTGTCAGATTGTGATTCCAATGTTTAATGATAATTATTTATTAATACAATTTGGACTCCAAACAGAAGTCTACTCTTTTATCTGGTTTTAAACTGAAAGAGTAAAGTAGTCCACCCCAGAAGGAAAATTGTGATCCATTTATTGAGAGATAGTATATTAGTCTCCAATGTGGGTCTCCTAAGAGACTTTCAAGCATAATTTTGACCATATTTGCCTTTCTGTCTTATGAGTTATAAAACCTAAACCCTAACAGGGAGGATGCAAGTCCACTGTAGTTATTTTCCTTTTTTACTGCATAGCAATAGCTAAGGACACTTAAAAATAAAGATAATTCTTAATCACTAGTGTCAAGAATCCTATAGATAAATAAGATTTTTTTAACGGGAATTGTCTTTTTGGTGCTGTCAGGAAAACAATAGGATTTCTGAGAGAAATGAATTCTTTTTCCATGTTGAGCAGAAGTAAGGAAAGAAGAGTTGTAGAAAGCCCCAGGGTCTAGTGGAGTATTAGGAATATGTAATGTGTTGGATTGAGAAATAAGCTTAAAAATATAAAAAGAAGCAGAAAAAAGAAGAGAGCATGGACTCTTAGTAAACACATAAGAGGCAGTTGCCAGGAGAGGCAGAACCATAGTTATTGCAATTGCAATGTCTGCGTACTGAGCTTGATCCAATGGGAATGTGCGTTCCCTTTGAATATACAACCGTCTGTAGTTAAGGTCAGTATCAACTTAGTAGAAGAGATAATTTGAGACATTGTGTGACAGAGAATAAAGGCACAGCAGACAAATGAATTAACCTATTGGATCTAGATATCTGTGGTTAATAAAATTTGGCCAGAGAAATTAGGAGTATAAGTAAATTCCAACTTATTTAGGTTACTTTAGATGTTTCTGTTCTTATAACTAGTGTGTGGAACACTTTATTAAAATATTCAATTGGGGCACTTGGTTGGCTCAGTTGGTTAAGCAGCCAGCTCTTGGTTTTGACTTGGGTCAGGATCTCATAGGTTATGGGATTGAGCCCCACCCACTTCTGGCTCCTCACTCAGCAGGGAGTTGGCTTAAAGATTCTCTCCTTCTGCCCTCCTCCCACTTTCACTTGCTCTCTCTCTCTCTCTCTCAAATGGATAAATCTTAAAAAATATTAATTAGATTTTTACCTATGTTCTGAAAATTTCAGTGCCTTCTCATTACTTCTCAATGCTTGTACTTTTCAGCTATTCCATAACTTTAAAAATTTTTTATGATGAGTTCGTATTTTATTCCCTTACGATCATATTCTTTCTTGGCTTGTAAATTGCAAAGTCTCTAAGGCCAGATGGGTTCATGAGCTCATGGGATAGAAAAATACCTGTGTAGGGAAGTGAAAGAAGTAAAGGTGATCATATAGCATGTATTGTACTGTACTTTCAATGAGTTGCCACCAACTGGGTGACCATATGATTAGTTCTATTCACTCTGACTTAGATATTGTAAGTGTAACCAGCAAGAGGAGTCATGAAGTCATGGAGGGATTTTAAGTAGAAGAGTAACATGGTTTGATTTAACCATGTTAAATCCATTTTAACCATTTTAAAAAGTTCAATCCCCCTGCTATGTGTAAAATGGATTGGGGAAGAAAACTATGGAAGCAACTATGAATTAGGCCACTAAAGTTGTCCAGGCCAGAGACCATGGCAGCAAAGATTAAAGTAATCATAGTGGAGATGGAGAAAAGTAGGCAGATTGAAGTAACCATTAGAGGTAGAGATTTATAATATGAAAACCATATGTTTTATTTGGTTTAAAAATTATTTTTAGGGATCCCTGGGTGGCGCAGCGGTTTGGCGCCTGCCTTTGGCCAGGGCGCGATCCTGGAGACCCGGGATCGAATCCCACTTCGGGCTCCCGGTGCATGGAGCCTGCTTCTCCCTCTGCCTGTGTCTCTGCCTCTCTGTTTCTCTCTCTCTCTCTGTGACTATCATAAAATAAAAATTAAAAAAAATTTAAAAATTATTTTTATTTACAAAAATATACATTCTTATATTTTCATTATAAAGTCAATCTCTCAAAGTTATTAAGATGAGCTTATGTATATATGTAAAGTCTCACAATAAATGGATGAGTGTTTAAATATTGGAGAGGCAGTATAGGCAGTGTGGAAAGTAGAAGGAGCCCGTACTTCACCAGTCAGAAAAACCTGGTTTCTAATCCTTGTTTTGCCACTTACTGAGATCTACATCTATTAGTTATCTATTTCAGTTACAAGTTACTCCAACATTTGGTGGCTTAAATAAATATTTATGTTTTCATATAGTTTCTGAGAGTAAGGAATTTAAGGCAAACTTAGCTGGGTGGCTGTAGCTTAGGGTCTTTGTTGAAGTGCATTTAAGATATTGACCCAGGCTGTAGTCATCTGAAGATTTGACTGTAGCTGGAAGAACTGTTACCCAGCTGCCTAACTGACATGGCTGTTAGCTGGGGGCTTTAGTACCTAGCAATGTGAAATTTTCCATAGGGTTGTATTATGGACTGAATATTTGTGTCTTCTCTAATTTCATAAATTGAAGCTTTAACCTCTAATGTGACTGTATTTGGAGACAGAGCCTATGCTAAAGTAATGAAAGTTAAATAAAAGGTTATAAGGATAGGGCTCTAATCTGATAAGGCTGGTGCCCTAATAAGAAGAGGAAGAAAGACCAGAACCATGTCTGTCTCCAGCATGTGAGGACACAGTAAGAGAGTAGCTGTCCACAAGTCAGAGAATTCTCAACAGGAACTGAATCAGATGACACCTTGATCTTATAGTTCCCCTTCTCCAGAACTGTGAGAAATAAATTTCTGTTGTTTAAGCAACCTGGTGTATGGTATTTTGTTATGACAGCCTGACCTGACTAGTCAGGCCACTTGAATATCCTCACACTGTGGCAGCTAGTGTGCTACAGAAAGGGCCATCCAAGAAGAAGTTTCCATATCTTTTATTATCTCACAGAAATCACAAAGCAATATTTATGCCATATTCTTTTTTTTAATTTTTATTTATTTATGATAGTCACAGAGAGAGAGAGAGAGAGAGAGAGGCAGAGACACAGGCAGAGGGAGAAGCAGGCTCCATGCACCAGGAGCCCGACGTGGGATTCGATCCCGGGTCTCCAGGATCGCGCCCTGGGCCAAAGGCAGGCGCCAAACCTCTGTGCCACCCAGGGATCCCCTTATACCATATTCTAAGTAACTAAATCCAGCTCACATTCAAGGGAAAGAGAAGTAGACTCCAATTTTAAGATTTATTTATTTATTTATTTTAGAGAGAGAGCATGTGCCCATGAGAGGGGAGGGTAGGGGTCGAGAGAGAGGGAGGAGAAAAACAGACTCACTGCTGAATACAGAGCCCAACATAGGGCTCCATTTCAGGACCCTGCCATCATGACCTGAGCCGAAACCAAGAGTCAGGTGCTTAACCGACTGAGCCACCCAGGTGTTCTGGAAAGAATTTTTGAACATATTTAAAAATCACCACAGGTCTTTATATAAGCTTCTCTTCTCTTTTATGAAGTATGGCTAATAATAAATACATTGAAAGGATTAAATTAGGTAAAGTGTGTATGATCAAATGACTGGCTAGTTGCTACTGAATAGAAGTCAGTTTCTTTCCTTGATAATTTAGAATTAATCTAGAAGCTAATCAATGAAAAGTAGGATGGTGCAGTTCTTTTGGGTGGCCTCTATCCTTTCTAAGTTCATGATAACAATTTTTGCATCAAGTAAACACATCTTAAACTCTATTTATCTAATGTAATTAGGCATATGAATTTAATTGTGACTGTAGTCTTTTTCTCTTTAAGATGAAAATATAAACCTCTCAGGAATTTTCTGAATGTAGAAACTATTACATATGTCAGTAATATATTTTCTTAATTCTCTCTCTCTCTCTCTCTATATATATATATATATATATGAATTTTAAACAGTGAAAATTTAAATTAAAATAATGTATCTTTACTACAAGTAAGTGAAGATCAGTACTATATAAAAATAGAAAAGATATTCATAATTAAAACAGCATTTCCAACTGTAGCCTTATTATTTTAGTGTGTTTCCAGCTGTGGATGACTTTACATATCTTCAGGCATAATCACATATCAGTATGCATGGAATGACTTTCTTAATGTCCATTAATTCTTGCATAAACTCTGCATAAATCTGTACCAATCAGGATGTGATTAGAACCCACCCACTGTCTTACAAAATCTAACTATATTGAAGTAAGATTTGAGAAGCTTTGACTTTTACCAAATTATTATTTTTTTTGTTTTTACTTTTTTAAGAAATCCAGTCTCTGAACTGTAGGATTTGAATGAAATGATGATGAATACTTTATGAAGTAGAACACTCATCATATCAGGAGGCCATTGTACTGATTATTTTGGAGGTCAGCATTTTTTGTTTAAAGGATATATTAAAAAAATTTTAAATGCTGGGATAACTAATATTTGAATGTCACTTCTTCCAATCTATGACATAATTATTTCATTTTTTAAAGTAAACAATTAAACATCTGGAATAGAACAATGTACTTTAGACTGAAAAGAAGTGCCCCAGATCTGGTCAGGGTCTCCCTTGCCCAGGATCTCAGGAGTAAGGTCAGGGCTAAACAGATAAGGCTATTGATATTTGGGCTACATTAATGAGCAAATGCATGTTTAATGCATAAATGAATAGAACCTAAGAGAAGAGAGAGTTTGGTTTTAATAAATAGCAAGGTTAAGGAAGATAACATAGTTTCACTCGGAGAGATTTTATTGATTTTTTTTTTTTTTTTTTGTACAGAAGACAGAGCCAGCTGCCTTAGTGACTGAATGGGTCTTAATGTTAGTCTCTATTTGGGAAGGTTTCTTTGCATGCTTAATTTCTGAATGTGTTACCCTTCTATGGTTTCCATTTCAAGTGGTGATTTGGTGGTGAAGTTTTACTTAAATTACTACCTATATGCCTTATCTGTCTAGCTCTGTCCTTTCTCCTGAGATCCTGATCTATATATAGTGCCTTCCTGTTTATCTCCAGGAAGTATTCCACAGGTTATTTAAATTTACCATTCCAGAAAGACAATTATATGATTTCACTCATATGTGGAATTTAAGAAACAAAACAGAGAAGCATTGGAGAAGGGAGGGAAAAATAAAACAAGATGAAATCAGAGAGGAAGAGAAACCATAAGAGACTCTTAATTATAGGAAACAAATCACTGAACTCTACCTCTGAAACTAATAATACACTATATGTTAATTAGATTAATTTAAATTTAAAAAATGTAAAAATTTTCCAAAAACAAACTCTTCATTTTGATCTCCAAAACTTTTCCCCCTTTCTCTCAATCTTTTAACACAGTGAAGCCACTGCCATCATCCACGTGTCATACTGCAAATCTGGGTATTAGCTTGACTCTTTTGCTTTCCCCTCTCCTTTTCCTCTTTGTTCTCCATGTACAGATTAATCATCTGATCCTATTTATCTCCTAAATGCCTCTCTAGTCTCTCTCTTCTGTCCCTACTCCTACACCCTGGCCATTGCTGGAGTTGGGCTCTTATTATTTATCTTGGCTGGTCATCTGATTTTTCCTCTTACCTTTCTCCCATTTTTCCTTTAGCATGGTCAGAGTAATTTTGCAAAGTACAAATTTGATCATGCTACTCCTATGGATAAAGTCCTTTGATGGCTTTCTATTTACCATCTCAGGTTACAGGCCAGTCTTTAGCAAGATATACATAAGTCATTCTGGATTGTATTCTTGCATTCCTTCTAAGCCTTATTTTTTTCACTTAATTATAAGTATCTAATTCTCTAGATATATCGTTATGTTGATTTTCTACTGCTACCACAAGTGCTTTGGTTTGGCAGTTGTAGTTTTTTTAGCAGCCAATTTGTAGGCCTTTGGTCTGGCAAACTTTTATCCACCCTTCAGGATATAGCTCAGATATCATACTTCATGTGAGAACTTTCCATATTCCACCAGATTTAACTCCTCTGAGTTCCCACTGTGCCTGTGTTTATTTTTGCTATAGTATTTATCAAATCAGATACAAACAGTTGTGTACTTGCTTTAGTCCATTCTCTGTCTAAACAGGAGGCTGTGAAGGACAGTGACATTAGTAAAAGGCAGATTTTCCTGTGTGAAATCTGAGTCACAGGACGAGTGACAGGTAACTGAATAAAAAAAGGGAGAGAGAAGAGAGGGAGAGATAAAAAACAAAGATGATGATAACAATGACAGTGTCAGGGATTTTATATCATGTACTCTAACAGTCTTAGAAAAAATCTAGAAATGACAAATCAGAGGTTAGAACAGACTTTCTCTGTGTGGGTGCACCTGTGTACATGTGTTTACACTCACACCTTATAGTTCTGGAAATTCTAGTTCTTAAAATAGAAACCAATAAACAAGTGTTTCCAGAATGATCATCTATAGATAATGCTGGATAATTGAGGATGATGGAGATTTTAATGCAGGAGTTCTTCATGGACAGGGATTATTTTAAAATTCAGTTTTGTGCTCTTTGCTATGTGTAGATAATTCTCAGATAAGTCTTTTTCTGACTGATGAAATGCTATGGCCTTTAAGGAATGTCTGTATTCAGATTCTATTTTGTTTAATTCATCTTTTGGATCAATGGCTCTAAGCTGAGATAGTTTGGCCTGGCTGTAGGAGACATTATAAAGAGGTTGCCTCAGTATATTTGGGCTGTTCTAACAAATACCATAGGTTGACTAGTTTAAAACAACAAACATTTATTTCTCACATTTCTGGAGGCTGAGAAGTCTGAGATCAAGATACTGGCAGATTCCCTGGCTGGTGAGAGCCCACTTCCTGGTTCATATAAAGACAACTTTTCTTCACTGTGTCCTTACATAGTAGAAAGGGTGAGGGAACTTGCCCTTATAAGGATAACCAATCACTTCCCAAAGGCTTTGCCATCAATCACATTGGGTTTAAGAATTCAAAAATATGAATTTTGGGGGAAGGATGCAAAAATTCATTCCATAACTTAGAGTTTATTTTTAGTACCTCTAGCCTTTCTGGTGCTTCCTGTCATTGAACCCAAAGCTTCCCAACATATTCATTAAAACCCACTCACCATGTTGAGCCCCCAGAAGGGATTTTCATTCACCACTTTTTCAGGGGTGGGACTGCTGTGGACTATATTATGGCAGTAATATTTCCAACAAAAACCGATAAATCAGGCTGATTAATTTGTGGATTAGGCTCAGACTTTCCGCTTCCTTCATTAATTAGCTGGCCATAAGGAACACTCACAAAGGTATGAATTGAGAGATTGGAATCACTGCAACAGAGCTAGGTGACATGAAGGTCTGGGCCACTTGTTTGAGTAACTTGTACCTTTGGGGCTGCTCAGGTCTGATCCTGAAAGTATCTTTTCCATCAGGTCAAAATGCTGTGTCATTTTGACCATATCACTTAGTGGCTGACAATTCTAAGCTCATTATGAGTATCTCCAATTAAATAGTGGCCTGATGTACCCTAGTTAAGCATTCAGACTCTATTAGGGCTCAGTATATGCTGGGAACTGCCTTTCTAATAGAGAACAGTTTTCTGCTGCAGATAGCAGCATTGTTCTAGAATCATAAGAGTCGTACTGTGTTTGTCCTGTTGAGGTTGGCCACCTCAATATATAGGGTTTCCTTAGGGATCATGGGTACCTCTGGTACCTTTGGATCAGCTGATTTGTATTGTCCATGTGTTAGAGATGCTTATATCACAATTTGAATCTGCTGCACAGCCATCTGTTGCTTTGGGTCTACTCAAAATTGGCAGCCTCCTGAGTTACCCAAGAAATGATTTGGAACAGTTTTGCTAAGTGTGGTATGCAGTCTATAAAACCTGAAGAGATATATAAGTACTGTGCTTTTTTTTTCTTAGTGATAGGAAGAAAGGACACGGTAACTTACCCCTGACTTTTTTTTAACTTATCAGTTTACTTTTCTGGTTACTTACCCTTTACTATTTTTAAAAATTTATTTATTTATTCACGACACACACACACACACACACACACACACACACACACGCACACACACAGAGGCAGAGGGAGAAGCAGGCTCCATGCAGGGAGCCCGACGTGGGCCTTGATCCTGGGTCTCCAGGATCACGCTCTGGGCTGAAGGTGGCACTAAACTGCTGAGCCACCTGGGCTGCCCACCCTTTACTATTTTGTATGCCTTTTATACACTTGTTCAGGGTTCTGTCTCAAAAGGACTTAGTTTTCCCCTCTGCTTCCATACCTTCCATTTAATCATAAGTTAAAATCTAGTAAATATGTTACAGCATGCCAAAGGTTATTACCACCCTACTAAGTGCTAAAAATGGGGTTATTGTTACCTCTGGCAGGCAAATGATCCTATCTCTAGAATATATTTCTGAGAATCTGATTCCTGGTATTACTTCTGATACCCCTTTTCTTGGTTGGTTCTACCAGAAGCATATGCTAAGATAAGGATTCATGTGCAAGTGGTTTATTTGGAAGATGTAGGAAATACTGCTAGAGATTTGGGGAAACTGAGACAGAGAGGGGAAGGCAGTCAGAAAAGTATATACAACCAAGCCAGTTGCCATTGTGGGTATTTGAACTTAACCCCACTGGGGAAACTCTGGCTGGTGTAAACACATCTACCTAGAGGAAACATACCAACTTCCTTTAGTCATTGGTTCAGAGAGGGTTATTAATTAACCCAGAGACCAGATGGTTATTCTATAACACTCCGGCTTCCTGCATGAGTGGGTAAAGTGGACTTCAATGTCTAGAGAAGATTATCAGGTCTTCAGTTAGAAATCAAGTTAATCGTGCTTAAGTAGGAAAGGTAAGAGGATATGGGCAGGGTACTGACAATGTCCAATTATCACTATACCAGAAAGTTCTAGGACCTGTAAAGTTTGGAATGTGAAATATATCACATTCATAAAAGCATAACAGTCTAATAGGTAAGATAAGATCAGTACCACATTATATATTTCTCAGCTGATGTAAAAACTATCAATAATACTACTGAATCCTGCATGAGCTATCAAAGGCACTGTGATTCTCTTTGGTTTTAAGTGGACAACACTTAGCACTTGCTATAGTGAGTGACCAGATGAAAGAATTGTGCATTATAGTTATCAGAAAGGGTATTACTGAAATACTATGCTATTGGATAAATGAATAGCCAAGATGGATTAAATTGATATAATCGTAGGGAAGTTTGAATTTTTCACTATTTCTATGAAAATAGAAATTCTAGGAAATGTTTATATCAAGTCTGTAATACTTTGCATAAATTAGGACCTTCCCTCATATGGTAGGTCATTCCATTAAAAAAGTTCTGAATTTTCTCCATCTCCCACAATTGTCACTTTAAATTGACAATTTAAATTGACAAAGAATTTTATTATGTATAAAAATGCTGTAATTAACTTTAAATATTTCTAAATATTATAGTGTTCTACTGATAAACACAATTTTTATACTCTACTTCTCCGGTTGCCAGGAACATTTTTGAGGATAGGAATTCACATTTTCTTCCAAGAAGGCAATCTAAAAAACAGAAGTATCTACAGATAATTTTTTTTCTCATAAATCCTTCATTTTTCCCCCTCAAATGGTTTTATAAGCACTCTCTTCCTTCAATAACAAAGTATTAATTGCATCTACTTTAGGGGACAAAGAAAGTAGTCAATAGTCTCAGTTTGAAACTCTTTAGAAAGATTTCATTTAACAATTAGTATGTGATACAGAGCTTTAAGAAAAAAAAGATAAATTTAATTCTGAAACATTAGTATGCAATAGACATTTTAGACAAAAGATAATTTCAAATTTGTAAAACAAGGATAGCAAACCTCTTGATTTGCCAGTTATCTGAATCTTCAAGTATCATTTGCTAAAATATATGTTTCCTTATCTTCAGAAATTCTTTAAAAACAACTAATAGTGCATACAATGTAGTCCAAAATCTGTAAGTCAAACTATGTAGCTTCATGAACAGAGTGACTTTGCTCCTGCTTAGAAATGTTAAAAAATATTTCTTTGATTATATGTCACTCTGTCAGAATATTGTTATGATTGTCTCTCTCTTCATGTGAGAGTCACATTCAAAATGTTTATGTTTAAAAACTGAATATTCCTGGTTATATTGTACAGTGAATGAGATGTAATTTGGTACAGTTACTATGGCCGCATCTTAATAATATAATTCTTAACTTTGTCTTCCTAAGCAAGACAAAGTACTAAGTTAATTATGATTCTCTGAATTGGTCTGAAGAGTAAACAGCTGAAGGGGAGCAAACCCTGTCTTGGAGTGCAAAGACATCACAGGAGCCAGAAAAGAGCAGGAGAAGAGCATGGCAAGAGGACTCAGCCCTGGTCAGGAGTGAGTCCGTTCTGAGTTCCTTTTTAACTCTTTCAAATGGTGATTTGGGACTGACGCTAGACTCCGTTCTTAAGATTGCTTGTTATTAAAAACTCGTTGCTCTGAAATTTTCCAAGCACATGTATTTCTAAGTCTTTACTACTCAAAATGTGACCTGTGGACCAGCAGCAATGGCATCACTTGGGATATAGTTAGAAATGCAGAATCCCACATCTATATGGAATTATAATTTGTATTTTAACATGATTTCCAGGTGATTTGTATGCACATTAATTTTAAGAAGCACTGCTCTCTGCCTTTTCTCTTGTGTTTTCCCTTTCCAATTTTTCAATTTCACCTTCCAGCTCTGTTATTGGATTTTAAAAAAATTTCAGTAAAACATTTAGCCTTCCAAGGCAGTTAAAAAAATTCTCTGATTGCTCCATTGGCATAGAACCTTATTCTAATCTTTTTTAAAAATTGAGATATAATTGACATATTATATTAGTTTCAGGTGTACAACACAATGATTTGATATTTGTATGTATTGTGAAATGATCACAATAAGTTTTAGTTAACACACATCACCACACATAATTATAATTTTTTTCTTGTGATGATAACTTTTAAGATATACTCTTTCAGCAGCTTTCAGATATGCAGTACAGTATTACTGACCATAGTCACCATGTTGTACATTACATCTCTGTGACTTATTTTATGATTGGAAGTTGATACCTTTTGAACTCCTTTACCCATTTTGCCTACTCCACTACATTTTCCTGCCACCCTGCCTTGCCTCTGGCAATCATCAATCTGTTCTCAATATCTGTGAATTTGGTTTTTTTTTTTTTTAGATTCTACATATGAATAAAATCATATGGTACTTATCTTTCTCTGCCAAGACATGGAAGCAAGCTGTTTTAATCTTATGGATATAATATATTTTCCATCTTTAGAATCTTAATTAGGATAAAAAATAAGTTCTCTATTATTCCAAATTATCAATTATCATTGGGCCAATTGTTCTGTTTGTTTGCCTTAGCTTTTTGCTTTGTACATTTTTCTCAAAGGACTGGAGATTGTTGACTGTGTATTCCTATTTATATAGAAGGTGTAGGTTAACTCTGGAAGTGCTGACCATTTGTATTAGGAAGAGGGGAACAGTCTGCAGGACACCTGTAAGAACCATTTCCAAAAGGATAAGAGATTTATGATGATGGAACAGAGATAGAAGTTTAGTTTCTTTAGAATATATGTTTGGCTTCTGATAGGAAGTTAACACAACACCTCAGAGGAAAGGCCAGAGTGTTTGGAGGGGAGATAGGGAAAGCATGAGAAGAGTAATTCTACAGGAAGACTTATAAATCTTGCAGATTTCTGCTCTCTTTCCACTGTCACTGTCTTTACCTCCTGTCTTGGCTCTCGGGTCTCACATGGGCTCACTTAGATAAACCAGGGACCACCATTATGGTAGGCTAACCTGAGAACTTTCTGGGTTACTGCTTTCTGTTTCCATCTTCTAGAAAAAGCATTAAGATCTCTACTCAGTTATAATAGGAAAGAATTTCCTTTCCTATTATTAGTGCTCCTAGGATTTTGTCATTTGCATTTATTTTTTACTATCATTTCATTGGAATTCTAGTGATTGAGAGGTAGGTAAGTGTATTTGGTTCTTAATATTTACCAGAAGATTAAATTTTTGATGGTGACAGAATATTTTTTTGCAGATTTTATCTGGTTATTTTATAACTCACCAAGTAATCTTGAAGGAATTTTTCTAAAAATGATAACGAGTTCTGTGTTGACATAATTTTAAGATAGTTATACATAGCAAGAAAGAAACTACAGCTGATCCTGACCAGAATATCAAACAATTGAAACAGAGTAAAATGATTTTGTTCATGCATTAGTGTTCATGTGTGTGCATGCACACACAAACTCATGCACACTTCTCTATGGGCAGGTAAGCATGCACAATACAAACTGGATAATGATTGGCACTTGAGTGATAACAAAATGATCATGCTTTGGATTTTTATTAAAAGAAGTGTACTTTTTATCATCTCAGAATAGATCTATAACTTCTATTTCATAACTTATAGACTTGGTTTTATGTACTTTTGATAGTCATTTCATATTTTTGACATTATTATTTCTTTTTCCCTTGAGAAGATGTATGTGGGTGGGCTATTTACTCTTTTTAAGATAAGTCATCCCAGTCTTACCTGTATTAAGACAATTTTTTTCTTCTGTCTTATGGACGGTGCCCTGGCGGGCTTCATTCTTTTCTCCGCCATTCTTGCCTTTAGTGCTATTCATGTGGGCTTTTTGTAAAAGCATCTTAGGGCACGTCAAAATACTTTGACTGGGCTCCATCAGTTTCTCTCTTTACCTCTTTAAGTTTCTCATAGCAAACTTATCTATGCCAATTTTGTTATCTACTTCATTTCTTCCTTTCTCTTCAAAACAAAAAAAAAAGGTATCACTTTTTTGTTGTCAGTGACTAATATAATGCTTGATATTTAGGTTTCAGATGGGGAAAAAATGGCAGTTCTGTTTCCTTATGTTAAAGCTGGCGTGAAAGCCAATTCTGAGTCTAGGCACCACTAGTGGTTTTTAAGTAGATATGGAATTATTTTATGATATATGTTAACTTTCTATTTTCTATTTGCTATGTCAAGAGCACTAGATTAGGTATTATGATTCAAAATTGAATAAAACCTAGTTACTGTTCTCCTAAGAGTTTGTGATTAACTATGTGGAGTATGAAAATGAATATGTAATGTATACACTTTTGTTAGGAATTTAATTGTGGAAGCCCATCTTAAATTGTGCCCTAAACTTATATTATTCTTATATCCTTTTATTTTTTTATTATTTCTTCCCCCCCCTGCCCCGCATTACTGTTGGATTGCAACCTTGTGTGTTTCTCCAGGTGAAATATGAAGCTGGCCCCCATACATGGAAGGCAAGGAGAGACAGAAGAAAGTGGCAGGTTACTTCAGATTGTTAGGTAGCAGGTTTAATAACTGAACAAAGAAATTTACTTATGACGCTTGTCTAGGGTGGTTGCAAGATGAGTAGATTCTCTGCCAGAATCCTGAAAGTTTATACAGATGCCTTAATAGAGTTCAGTCATGTATACTTCCAGATGGTCTCAACAATATCTTACTCTCTCAAGGCTATGTCCTTGAAACTGGTTCTTTCTGTAGGAACAGTGGGCAGAATGTATGTTCCAAGGACAGGGGATGAGGTGAGGAACCTCAGACTGACTTGTGGGTCAGCTGGTGATTATGTCCTCTTGATGACCTTTTCCAGGAGTAATGGGTTTAGTGAATTGAATGGTAGTCTTGGAACTGGAGGGTATTATGCTGAGTGAAATAAGTCAATCAGAGAAGAACAATCATATAGTTTCACTCATATACGGAATATAAGAAATAGTGAATGAGTGAATCATTCATACACGGATTATAAGGGAAAGGAGAAGAACTGAGTGGGAAAAATTAGAGAAGGAAAAAAAACTACGAAAGACTGCTAACTCTGGGAAACAAACAAAGGGTTATAGAAGGGAAGGTGAGTGGGGGGATGGGGTAACTGGGTGATGGGCACTAAGGAGGGCACTTGATGGGATGAGCACTGGGTGTTATACTATATGTTGGCAAATTGAATTTAAATAAATAAAAAAATGAATGGTGGTCTCCATTCCAAACCAGTGAATGTGATTATATTTGGAAAATGAGTCTTTACAGAAGCAATTAGTTAAAGACCTTGAGATAAAATCATCCTAGATTACCTAAATGGGCCCTACTTCCAATGACAAATGTCCTTATAAGAGACAGAAAAGGAGAAGATGCAGACATACAAAGGAGAAGTTGATATGAAGATCAGGGAAGTAGAGATTGGAGTGATGGGATGATAAGCCAAGGAAGCCAAGGAATGCTGAAATCCCTGAGAAGCTGGAAGAAGCAAGAAAGGATTTTCCTTTAGAGCCTTTGGATGAAATGAGGCTCTACAGATACCTTTCTTTGGCCCTATGGTGTCCAGAACTGTGAGAGAATAAATTTCTGTTGTTTTAGGCCACTAAATGTGTGATACTGTTTTATGGCAGCCTCAGGAAACTAATAAAACAGAGAAGAACATGACTAAGGTTTGTAGTTGAGAATAGTTCCTTTGTGATATATTTTGCCAATTAAAAAGTCAGCTAAATATCAAAAATTCCTGTGGGTTGATTTGGGTAGTTTCCTGGGATTACATAAAAATGATGTGGAGAGTAGCCTGAGGTTTACACATATTACCTGAATAAGGAAAATAAGCAGAAGTTAGGAATGAAATAATTAATTTTCTACCTTCTTTTCTTATAAAATTTTCAAACTGATATTTTAATTTTATTCCTTTCATGAACAATAAAGTCCAATCTGATTGCAAAAAAATATTGCGTGTGTATGGGGAGACTAAAAATCAATTGGTAACACCATGTGGATATTTAGGTATTTAAATATTAATATACAATTGGGTTGGATTACTGAGAATTATTTAGATGGATACAGTGATAGAAAATTTTGCATTTTAAAAAGCTTGTCCTAAAGTAAGGCAAGAAATCATAGCTAGAATAACCATATAAAAGATGTAATAGGCTATAGAAAAAATTATTGTAGCAGGGTGGTAAATATAACACTGTTATCCAAATATGGAAGGAAAAATGGTAGCTCTTTTTTCTAGTCTTTTTAATTATAAATTATAACATGAGTACAGAGAAATGCATAAAATATAGATACAGCTTAATGAATCATTTTAAGATAAAAACTATGTGTAACCACCACTTAAGTCAAGAATAGAGCAGTACCAGCACCCTAGAAACCCCCTTGGCCTCTGACAACTATAAACTCCTAAATATTCATCCTCGAATATTTGACATTTGTTGTGTTCACTTTTGAATTTTGTATAAATCGATTATATAGCATATAATCCTTTTAGTATGGCTTCTATGCTCAGAATTATGTTTGTTTGGTTCATCTATGTTTCGTGAATTGTAGCTCACTCATTTTCATTGCAGTAGCATATGCCATTGAAGGAAATGTAAACAGTTTACGTATTGATAGGCGTTTGGTTTATTTCCAGTCTGGGAGTTGTACAAATAATGCTGCTGCTGCTGTAGGTGTTCCTGTAAATGTATGTGTTGTGGTGCATAAATGTGCACATTTGTATTGGTTGTATACCTTGGAGGAGAAATTGCTGAGTGTTTATCTTCAATTTTGGTGGATAATGGCAAATAGATTTTCAAATTGGTTATACCAATCTGAAATCTATAGACCTCCTGTGATTACATATCCTTGTCAAAACTTGGTATTGTCAATCTTTTCCACTTTAGTCACTTCTAGTGGATGTGTAGTGATATATTATTGTGGTCTTAATTTCTTTTAAAATTATTTAATGAGGCTGAGCACTGTTTCATATGCTTATATAGGCTAATCAGATTTCCTCTATATGAATTGCCTATTAAAGTCTCTTGCAGGGATGCCTGGGTGGCTCAGCGGTTGAGCATCTGCCTTTGGCTCAGGGCGTGATCCTGGAGTTCCAGGATCGAGTCCCACATCAGGCTCCCTGCATGGAGCCTGCTTCTCCCTCTGCCTCTGTCTCTGCCTCTCTCTCTCTGTGTCTCTCATGAATAAATAAAATATATAAAAAAATAAAGTCTCTGCACATTAAAAATTTGGGTTATCTCTTATTGACTTGTAGTAAATGTTTTACATATTTTGTCTAACAGTCCTTTGTTAGTTTCTGTGCCAAAATATTATCCCACTCCATGGCTTACCTTTAATTTTTCTAATGGTGTTCTTTGATGAACATAAGTTTTTATTTTAACGTAGTACAATTCATTATTCTTTTCCCTAATGATCAGTGATTTTTCTGTATAATTTAAATAATCTTTTCCTAACATGAATTAAGAGGATATTCTCTAATATATTCTTCTAGCTTACAGCTTCTCAAGAGAGATATGAGAACTACATGTGATACTTAAAATTTTCCACGTTTAAAAAAGTAAAAAGAATCAAGTGAATTTAATTGTAATGATATATTTTATTTATCCAATATATCCCAAATATCATAATTTCAATATGTAATCAATATAAAAAGTGACCAATGAGATGTTTTACATTTTTCAAATCATGCTAAATCTTCAAAATCTGTTGCATATTTTATAATTATGGTGTATCTCAATTCATAGCATTTAATTTCAAAATTTTGAATGTTTAAAAAGCCACATGTAGCTAATGGTTATTATATTATTGAGCACTATATATTATATTATTGGGTAATATAGTCCTAGAGACGTTTTGTTTTGCTACTTGGAATTCATATTTGTGCATGCAGCAATGTAGGGATCATTTCATTTTTTTCCTCATATGGTAATCCCCCTATGGTTGCATCTACATAAACTGAAAAGAACATCTTTCTCTGCTGCTCAGTGGTGCCATCTTTGTCATAAATCAAATGTTCATGTATGAGTAGGTCTACTTCTGGGCTTAATAAATGCTTATTTTCTACACAGATCTAATTTTTCTGAAAAACTTCACCATGATAGTCAGTGGGGATAAAAAGGAACAAACTGAAACTTTCCAATAAGCTGAATCTGAGTCTGTCAGTTAAAACAGTATCTTTTAGAAAGCTCACTCTTTTTCATGTGCTCAGCATCTCAGATTTCTTCCCATTCCCCTGCTTCTCCCCAAAATGGTTCCTGGATATCTGGGGGCATTACCATGACATCGTGGTGCTGAAGAGGAAGGATCTTAATCCAACAATAGGTCCTTTGCTAGCCTTTGTGGCTTTTTGGTTCCTACTTCAGTATACATGTCATGATATAGTTCTTGGCCTCTTATACTTATCAGTATACTGATATGTGGCAGACAGAGTTGCATTTTGTTTGTTTACATCAGGCAGAGCCTGGTCACCCTTACAGATTTGGCATCACTGTGGTTCACCTGAGTCTGAACCATGATCTTCCCTTTCCCATGACTCACACCTGAGTTACCTCTACTTACAGACAGAGATCTGGCTCTTGATATGTTAATTGGAGCTTAAAGAATTTATATAATATTCCTGTTTCAACTAAGGCTAGCTTTCAAGACCATTCTCTTGTTAGTGATTTCTTAAAAATCTGATTTGGCAGTCAATACTGAGCAGTGACTTTATTGTGCTAGCTGAAGTCAGCCTTTTCTTCAGCAGAAAATCATAGGACAGTATGATTTACAGGATGTGAAAGTGCATCGGAAAATATTTCAAAAAATATTATCCCCATTGCACTACTGAAAAAGAGGAAAGAAGAAAAAAACCCCTCATTTCCCACATATGAGTGCCAAATAAGTAAAAGTGAAAGCTAAAAGGGAAGCCTGGAAACGGAATTGTGAATCTGTCATTTAAGGAAGAACACCTGCATGGGAATTCATTTTCTACATGAAAGCAGCTGCAGAGTTTTAAAGTCCTGAGGAAACAGGGAAATCACCTGTGCAAATAGATCATGCTGATTTGATTGTAGCAGAGGCAAATATCAAATTATGCATGGGTATGAAGTAACAAAACACAGTGTGCAATCTGTTAAGAAACACTGTGATGTTAAACATGGTAAGTTAAAAAAATCCTGTTTGTTGTAAAACTTTTAGAAAACACTGATAAAAATAAATAAAAATTACCCATAATCACTAG
Source organism: Canis lupus dingo (assembly GCF_003254725.2). Taxonomy (NCBI): domain Eukaryota; kingdom Metazoa; phylum Chordata; class Mammalia; order Carnivora; family Canidae; genus Canis; species Canis lupus. Next base: position 22,180,103 of record NC_064250.1, on the reverse strand, counting down.
CAGAGACTGTTTCCAGTCCTTGTTTTTTATGATGAATGGGTGAGGGGGAAAACTGAAAGAAATAGAGAGGCTAGCTCATTCAAAAAAGCAGAAAGCTGTGAGTAGGAGAGAATAACATGAAGGGAGAGAAAACTAACCTGTCCAGAGAAAATTGAAAATGTTTTGCTAGGAAGTTTACAGAGGGACAAGAAAGAGACTTTAGGGACAATGGTCATGTGTAGGAAAGAGAGGACAAAGGCCAGGGAAATGAAATTTAAAATTTTTCTTTTAACTTTAGTTCCATTAAGGGTGAACTCATTGAGAAATATTACAGAAGCTGCCCCCACTCTCCAGTTACAGTATTTAAAGATATCACAATACTCTGTTTTCTCTTCAACAAATGGTGTTGGGAAACTGGACAGACACATACAAAAGAATGAAACTAGACCATTATCTTACACAACGCACAAAAATTAACTCAAAATGAATTAAAGATTTGAATGTAAGATCGTAAACCACAAAACTCCTAGGAGAAAACAGGCAGTAAGCTCCTTGACGTTAGTTTTGGTGATGATCTCTTGGATATAACTCCAAAAGCAAAGCAACTAAAGCAAATGTAACAAGTGGATCTACATCAAATTAAACAGCTTCTGGCAGCAAAAGAAACCATCAATAAAATTAAAAGGCAATCTACTGAATGGAAATAAAAAACTTGGCTAATCATATACCTAATAGGATGTTAATATCCAAAAAATATAAAGAACTCCTACAACTCAATAGCAAGAAAAAAAAAGGAAAAAAAAAAAAAAAGAAAACAAAAGAAAAAAAATCAGTGAAAAACACAGATCTGAACATCTGAATAGATCTTTTTCCAAAGAAGATATATGGATGGCCAACAGATACAGGAAAAGATGTTCAACATTGCTAGTCATCAGGGAAATGCAAATTAAAACCAAAATGAGATATCATCTCACACTTGTTAGAATGGTTATCATAAAAAATACAAGAGATAAGTGTTGGCAAGGATGTGGAAAGAGAGAAATCCTTGTGCACTGTTGGTGGAAAAGTAAAGTGGTACAATCACTGTGAAAAACATTATGAAGGGTCCTCAGAAAATTAAAACTAGAACTATCATATAGGCCAGCAATTTCACTTCTGGGTATTTATCTGAAGAAATTGGAAACACTAATTTGAAAAAATTATGCACCCCTATGTTCATTAAAGCATTATTTACAGTAGTCATGATAGGGAAACAACCTAGGTGTGTGAGGTTGTGTTGATAAGGAAAAAGTGATATATACAATGAAATACTACCAATCAGCCACAAGAAAGAATGTAGCCTTGCCATTTGTGACAATACGGATGAATCTTGATGGTATTATGCTAAATGAAATATGTTAGACAGAGAAAGACAAATACTGTATGATTTCACTTACCTGTGAAATCTAAAAAACAAAACAATGAAAAAACTTCATAGATTCAGAGAATAGAATGGTGGTTGCCAAAAGAGCGAGGAATTGGAGTGGTGGGTGAAATGGGTCAAGAGGATCAAGACGTACAAACTCGTAGTTTGAAAATAAATAAGTCATAGGGATGTAATGTATAGCATTGTGACAATAGTCAATAATATTGTAGTGCATATTTGAAAGTTACTAAGAAAGTAAATCTTAAAAGGTCTCATCCCACGAAAAAAATATTTTAAATTTTGTAGTGATGGATGTTATTAGACTTATTGTGGTGATCATTTTGCAGTGTATACAAATAACGAATTATTATGTTATACACCTGAAATTAATATGTTATATTCCAGTTATACCTCAATAAAAAAGAAATCCTCAAAAAATACTGTATTGTATATTTGAAAGTTGCTAAGAGAGTAGATCTTAAAATGTTCTCATCACAAGAAAAAAAATGAAACTACACATGACAGATGTTAACTAGACTTACTGTGATCATTTTGCGATATATAGAAATATTGACTCATGTTGTATACCTGAAATGAATGTAATGTTGTATGTCAGTTATACCTCAATAAAAAACAAACAAGGCATCACAAAGCTGGTAAGAATTGTGAAGAATTATGGGGCTAAAATATAGGGAAAAAAAGAAACCCAAAGAAACAAGGAGTTTGGAGCCACTTTTATGCTAAGGGACTCTGCTTATTCAGGAAGAAGTAGATGAGAAGCAGCAGTTTTGAGAGTTTCCCAGAGATAGGAAGGCAAAAATTAATGTTTAGAGCTAGCCAAGCAGGGACTCTGATAATTCTTTCAAAGTACCAACTTTGAAAAGTAAGTTTCACCCTGAAAGTAAGAGAGGATGGGAAATAGGCTGCTCCTTGCTGGAACTATGGCTTAGATTTGAATCATTCCATTCTCTGGAATTGGATTAAAGTGATCTTGGAATTCTAGTTTTTTCAACAATGTGTAGCAAATAAATGTAAATCTTTATTAAAGAAAAACTAAAATCACCCATTGTGTCAAATTTTCCTTACAATTTTCTTTTAAAGCACAGAAATACAAATTTCTGTTGATTTACAACTTTTCCAACCACCTTTGCCGTTCTTAGTTTTTGCTAATATAGTGGATTTAAAATTTGATCTCATTAATTTCTTTACATTTTTTTCTGATTAAAGCTGAGCATCTTTCTACTTGTTTATACCCGTTTGTGCTTCCTCTTTTGTAAAATGTTTGTTCCTATCCTTTGCCCATTTTCTATTGGACTTTCTGTCTTTTCCTATTGATTTGTAAAGGTCCTTTACAGTATATGGTAATTCTTTGTCAGTTATATATGTTAAAATATCTTCTTCCACTTGCTTTTCCCTTTGATGTTTATGGTGAATAAAAATTTTAAATTATATTGTACTTATATTTAGTTTTCTATTATGGTGAATACCTTTCCCATCCTTCTAAAGAAAGCCTTCCCTATCCTCAGGTGACTATAATATTCTTTATATTTTTTCTCAGCCATCTAACAGCAGCAGTAATAAAAGCATTCTTTTCTTTAAAAAAATGATTTTAAAGGGAATGCTTCAGAGTTTTGTGACTTCTCTTTATCAGGTTAAGAATGTTTCTTCTTCCAGTTTTCCAAGAGTTGTCTTTTAAATGATGAATAGATATTGAATTTTATTAAATTTTTTTTGAATTATTTGAGATAATTATACTTATTTCCTCTTAATCTCTTTTCTGCTGGATCTAATTTACTCTTTAACCTAATCATTTAGTTTTTAGTTTCTTCTATATTTTTTATTTCTAACAGTTCTATTTGAATACTTTTGTAAATTACCTGATTATTTATACAATCTTGTATTGATTGTTCACTTTCATGATTTTGTCTTTTGTTTCTTCATTTTATACGATTATTTATATTTGGCATTTTATAATCCCTGTATGATTTTTCTGCAGGTCCAAATATAATGTTTATAATTTCTTCTTTCCCTCTGGATTGCTTAATTCCTTGTATAGTTGTTGATTGTAAGTTCATATTTGTTGATTTCATCCATGGAAATCCTGAGGGCTTGCAGTAGTGATCAAATTTTTCTCAGGTGAATATTTTATATTGCGTCTACAGTGAGTTGGGGGATGGCACACAACTACATTTTAACCACCTTAGAGGGGCCCAGGTTTAAGTCTTGAGGTTTCAGGTTCATTTTTCCACTGAATTGTTCTCTTAATTGCTGGGGCAATGTCAACTATTGACTTCTAGAAAATCCTGACTCTCCATTCTCCTTAAAGCTTACTGTTCTCAGCTCTGAATTGTGTATATATGTACGTGCTGTGGTAGGTGTGCATATGGGAGAGAGAGAACAAGAAAATCTGTCCTTAATGATTTCACTTACTTCCTAGGAATGTAGAAATGCATTAAGGAATATTAAAAAGAACCTAGTTGTTTTATGATTGAAAGACTATTTGAAGTAGCTGCTAGAAGTAGATGTTTCTTCTTTTCTTTTTCTTTTTTTTTAAAATCTTTTTTTTTTTTTTTTAATTTATGATAGTCACAGAGAGAGAGAGGCAGAGACATAGGCAGAGGGAGAAGCAGGCCCCATGCACCGGGAGCCCGATGTGGGATTCGATCCTGGGTCTCCAGGATCGTGCCCTGGGCCAAAGGCAGGTGCCAAACCACTGCGCCACCCAGGGATCCCACTTCTTTTCTTTTTAAATTGAAGTATAGTTGACATACAATATTATATAGTGAATCAACATTTATATGCACTATGAAATGATCACCATGATAAGTCTAGTTACCATCTGCCACATAATTATTAGAATATTATTGACTGTATTCCCTATGTTGTACTTTACATTAACATGACATCTATTTTATCAATGGAAATTTGTTCTTCTTAATTGCCTTCACCCATTTTGCCCATCCCTCTAACCCGTCCCCTCTAGCAACCACCAATTTGTCGCCTGTATTTATGAGTCTATTTCTGTTTTGTTTTTTCATTTGTTTTGTTTTTTCGATTTTACATAAAAGTGAAATCATATGGTATTTGTCTTTCTCTGACTGCCTTAGTTAGCATAACACCATCAATCCATCCGTATTGTCACAAATGGCAAGATTTAATTATTTTTGTATGACTGAGTAGTATTCTGCATATATGTGGATGCAAAATGAACGAATTTCTAAAAGAAAAAAAGAGTTTTGCTGAAGCTCAAGTTAAGACAGCTGCTGAGGATACATAGTCTTCACAAAGAAGAGAGTGCTCCAATAAGGGAACATTTGGTGTAGGATTATATACATTTTTTACATAAAAAGTTTCAAGTTTTTGGACAAAGAACATTTCAGAAAGTTGCAGACCTTATCTTAAATTTCTAGCATAGGTAAGGCTGTATGAGTTTACTTTTTCATTTTTCATTTTGAACTTGGTAAATGTTGAAGTATAGCTTCCCTGGGAGCCTAGGAACAGGGTCCACAAACATTAAAAATTGAAAATTTCCTTTATAATTTATAGCAGTTTTCTTTATCCACTCATTCTTTTGATGAACACTTAGATTGTTTCCATATCTTAACTATTATAAATAATTTTGCACTAAACATAAAATATCTTTTCAAAATAGTGTTTTTAAATTCTTCACATAAATACCCAATAGGGGAATTGCTGGATTATATAGTATTTCTACTTTTAACATTTAAGTATAGTTAACATTAAATGTTACATTAGTTTCAGGTGTATAATATAGTGTTTCAACAAGTATATATGTCATACTTTGCTCACCACAAATGTAGCTACCATCTGACAAACGACACTTATACAATACCATTGACTATATTCCCTCTGCTGTAATTTCTATCCCTGTGACTTATTCATTCCATTACTGGAAATCTATATCTCCCACACCCTTTCACCGATTTTGCCCATTCCCCCAACCCCTCTCCTCTGGCAGCCATCAGTTGGTTCTCTCTATTTATAAGTCTGTCTTTGCTTTTTGTTTATTAATTTGTTTTATTTTTTAAATTCCACATGTAAGTGAAATCATATAGTATTTGTCTTTCTCTATATTTACTTATGATAATATCCACTAGGTCTACCCATGTTATCACAAATGGGAAGACCTCATCCTTTTTTATGGCTGAGTAATAATCCATTTTATATATGTAAATACATGTGTATACCTCCCCTCTACCCACACATCTTCTTTATCCATTCATTTGTCAATGTACATTTGGGTGCTTTTATATCTTGGCTATTGTAAAAAAATGCTGCAATAAACATAGGGTGCATATATATTTTCAAATTAGTGTTTTCAATTTCTTCAGATAAATTCCCAGAAGTGTTATTGGATTATATGGTTGTTCTATTTTTAATTTTCTGAGGACCCTTCATACTGTTTTCCACAGTGGTTGTACCACTTTATGTTCCCACCAACAGAGTACAAGGATTCCTATTTTTCTATGTCTGCATCCACACTTGCTATTTCTTGTCTTTTTTATTTTAATCATTCTGACAGGTATAAGGTAAGACCTCATTGTGAGAACAAATGCTGTTAAAATGTCTTGGTTTTAATTTGCATTTCTCTGATGACGAATGATGTTGAGCATACTTTAATGTGTCTGTTGGCCATCTGTATATCTTCTTTGGAAAAATGTCTCTTCATATCCTCTGCCCATTTTTGAATTTTTTGTTATTTTGTTATTGAGTTGTATGAGTTATTTGCATATTTTGGATATTAACTCCTTATTGGATATATCATTTGCAGATATCCTCTCTCATTCACTAGGTTGCCTTTTCATTTTGATGATGGTTACATTCACTATGCAAAAGCTCTTTTGTTCTATGAATCCCAATTATTTATTTTTGCTTTTGTTGCCTTGCCTGAAGAGATAGACCTCCCCCCCATAAAACTATGGCTGATGTCTAAGAGTTTACTGTATATCTATATATTTTTAAAGATTTTATTTATTCATGAGAGAGAGAGAGAAAGAGAGAGAGAGAGGCAGAGACACAGGCAGAGGGAGAAGCAGGCTCCATGCAGGGAGCCTGATGTGGGACTTGATCCTGGGTCTCCAGATCAGGCCCTGGGCAGAAGGCAGCGCTAAGCTGCTGAGCCACCTGGGCTACCCAACTGTATATTTTTTTAGCTTTATAGTTTTAGGCCTTACATTTAGGTCTTTATCTATTTCAGATTTATTTTTGTATATGGTATAAGTGATCAAATTTCATTTTTTTGTGTGTAGTTGTCCAGTTTTCTGAACACTATTTACTGAAGACTGTCTTTTCCGCATTGTGCATTTTTACCTCCAATGTCTTAGATATTGTCTAGGAATAGTTTTGTGTTTTACATCTAGACTTATGATCCATTTTGAGTTAATTTTTGTGAAGGATGTTAATTTCCTTTCTTCATATTCTTATTCATACTTTCTTAGGTTCTGCCATTGCCCTTTGTCTTTTTGAAATCTTCATTTGCCTTTATGATTTACATATAGATCCTCCTCTTCCATAAAGACTTTGCACAGAGTTTTTTTGTTTGTTTTCTGAGCTTGTTTAATGTTTATCTCTAGCAATCTTGTGCCATGTATTTTGATTCCTACTAGTTTTTTTTGTGTGTGTAATAATTTGTATATAGTTAGCCTTCCTGAGTAGACAGTAAGATCCTGGAAGGTAGGTGTATCAGTTTTGGTATATATGTTTCTACCATTCCCAGAAATGGTCAAAGCTATCTCTTCCTTCCAAGACTAGCTGGCTCTCTTCACTTCCAGTCTTTTCTAACAATTGCTATTGCTTTTGGTGACTTAATTTTTACTAGGAAGTTAGGGAAAAGAACATCTTAATAGGCTGGATATTTGCGGATGTTACATGAAAGACATTTTGCTGTAGTGTTGGGGCAAAGAAGAGTGATTAAGCACGGTGTCTGAGCTTCAGAGACTCAGAATCTAGAAGGAGACCAGTGGAATTATAAATAAGCAAACATTAGTTCTATGTGTCTTATTTTGTGGGTTACTTCTAATATGAATAGCAATATTATAATAAATAGTGCAAATCACACTTTGTATATCATTTTATATATAATTTTGAATTTATGTCTTTTTATACTGGTTTATTTATTTATTTAATTTTTTAAAGATTGTATTTACTTATTCATGAGAGACACAGAGAGAGAGGCAGAGACACAGGCAGAGGGAGAAGCAGGCTCCATGCGGGAGCCCGATGCGGGACTCAATCCCGGGACTCCAGGATCACACCCTGGGCTGAAGGCAGGCACTAAACTACTGAGTAACCCAAGGATCCCCTATACTGGACTATTTTAGGCATAAAGACTTTGAATCATCAAATTGTGCAATGATCATTTTCTATTATTGTCAGGAAATATTTGATGCAAATTTTAGGAATTAAAAATATAAGGATTTTTCAAATGTATCTTCTTCAGACAAGGAGAGAAGACTGAATTCTCTGGATTTTTCATTGAGAATAGGAATACATTTGTGTAACCTCAAGATGGCTTTACTTGATGATTGCTTCAGGGGATACCTAATGGATTTTTGGAATGGGCAGATTGAGATGAAGAAATGAAAGGAAAGGTTGAGGGAACTGCATATATGAATAGGATACTAAGAGCTCATGCAAATGATTTCATTTTTAAAAATTTAAAAGAAGGTAGGAGTCTCTAGGTGGCTCATTTGGTTAAGCATTGGACTCTTGATTTTGGCCCAGGTCATGATCTCAGGGTTGAGAGATTGAGCCCTACATCAGGCCCTATGCTCAGTGGGAGTCTGCTTGAGATTCTCTTCTCTCTGCCCTTCCCCCTGCTTCCTTGCACATGCATGCTCTCTCTAAAACAAACAAGCAAGCAAGCAAAAAAAAAAAAAAAACCAAACAAATAAACAAGTCTTTAAAAAAAGAAGGTATATTTGTTATTACTTAAGGAAATAAACACTGACAATTTGCTGGGACAGCAAGACAAAAAACTAGAGTATTATCACCTGAAGAAATCTTACCAAACAGACTTTTGATTAAGCATGGAGTGGTAGAATAAAGCAGCCAGCGAGAAAGTCAGTTTTAGTGTAGAACTTTCATCCATTGATCAAACTAAATATTTCATATACTCTATCTGAGAAAGTAAAGCAGCAACAATAAAGACAACAGAATTATGCTGAAATTATGGGTACATGAAAGCAAAAATGAGAAACAAGATTTAAGTACTGTTTTTGGATGAAAAAAAGCAAGACTAATAATTTCACATGTTAATTGAATATGTTTATTCAAGAAAACTTATACCACTTCGGGTTTCTAAATCTTAGCCTTGGGGGACCAGTAAATACAATAACACTCTGATCCCACTATGATCTATTAGACTGTAAACTCTCGTTTAGTGAGAATAATTTGTTCTTGCTCATTCTTGGTCTCCAGTGCCTAGTGGAATGCTTGGCATGTAGAAGGTCCTTAATATTTTTGAAAGAATGAATGTTTAGCTATCTTGTGATTTGGTTTGAAGCAAGGATTTAGGCCAGAGAATTTTACAAGACTTCAAAAGATTGTCATGAAATCGATGCAGTAAGACTCCCATTTTACTCAAGGGAAAATAAAGATATCTCTCAGTGTGCATTTAATCTTAATTTATCCACAAATTCAATAGCCTCTGTTTCTACTTTTATGTTGATATCAGAGGAGAAGCAGCCCATTTGAATTGGTAAAAAGAGTATTGGTAGAATCCAATAATCAGTCCTCTCTTGCTTTAGTCAAACATTAATGTTTTCACCATTACTAAACCGAATCTTCCCAGGTAGATAAATCTTGATTGTGCTCATGTGCTCGTCTCGTCATGGTTGTCTTTCCTTGACAACTTAGTTCTAGGCAGGAATTGTAATTAAGGACAGGGACACAAGAGACAGAACTTTCTATGAAGGGTTCTTGGGAAGATTTTCATCCTTTTGAAATAGGATATAAGACAGAGAAGTTGCAGATTATACTTCTCTGGATGTGGTCCACACATGATAAGGTATGTGGTAGGGCTGTCTTGGATCTGTAAGAGAAAATTATTTTATCTACTTGGGTTAAGATGGCAAGCAATAGCTGTATAAAGATTTCTATTTTAGATAATAAAAATAAAAAATACTTTGTTATTTAAAGCTATAAATGTAGCTTCTTAGAGTGAGTACTTTTCTGAGGTTTTAGATACCTGAGAATTAACTGTATTACATATTTATCTGAATAGAATTCAGAAACAAATTAAAAATATAGGAAATCATCAACTTCTATAAGTCTCTGTTCATGGAGTGAAATTTTGTATTAGTTTTTGACATTTGGAATGCATATATCTGCAGGTATCCGAATACCAAGAGTAGGTAGTTTTCCCAGGTTATCTTATGATATTCATTTACCCAGGGTAAGTACATATATATGTATTTATGTATACATATGTATATACATTGACAATAGAAACATTATTGTTAATTCTTGCTAATTTACATTATGTTTATTTCTTGAGTAAGCATAACAACTTCCTGGTTATTTTTTTTAAAACTCACTTTTAAAATGAAATTTTAGGATTCAACTCATTTTGGTTTTATTTTCTATCTATTGATAATGTATTCCATCCTGCAGAAAAGTAGCAAAAGGATGATGTGATATAAGTAGAATGACTTTTTAACTTATTGGTTATTCTTTAATTATTGAAATCACATATATATTATAATTTTCTAGAGTATGATAAATATTAGCTAATTAGAAAAAATACTTCTCTAAAATAAGTGCTTAAAAATATTTGGCCAGTCATAAAATTTTATTTTCACTTAGCTACAACCAATGATAAATACTTCAGAAGAAGCACTTCATTAGGAGGCATGCTCTATTGTTATGCCCTCTACTTATTCTGTGACCTTGAGTGAGTCACTTAATTTTTTAGTACTCAGTTGCTCATCTCTAAAGTGGGATAATATCTTATTTGAAAAGGCAGGGAATTGTATTATTTCTTCCCTTTTATCTGTAAGAGCTATTCAATATTCTATGGCTTTGAATTTTATGAGTAAAGTCATTAGTATATCAGATGTCTGTATTTCCTAGACATTTTTCCAGAAATGCAAATGTTCTGTAAGATGTAGTCCATCTGCACTTTTAATGAAAATTTCTTTCTGATGAAATATGCATTTTCAGATTTTTGTTGCATTTCAAAAGCTGGATTGTATTTCAAAGAGAATGTAATCATCAGAGTTGCCAAGATTTTTTTTAGGTATTTGAAACTTTGAAAAAAGCTATTTGATTTAATAAGTACTATATTATCTTTTATTTTTTTAAAGAAATGACGATCAACTATTTTGTTAGTCATCTACTTTAGGGCTACAGGGAAAGAGATGGGTACATTTGAAAGGGCAGACAGTTTTTTTTGTCTGAATCTGTTAGAAAACTATGAAAAATGAACCATAGCTGTCTGTGTGGCTTTCAGATGTGGGAATTCGGTTAGCCTAATTCATGGAGGATCTTTGAATCCTAATAGCAGGATTTGCCTCTGTGTTAGGAGACACTGTCTTTGTTATTCATCTGTAAGTAGTTATATATTTTGGATAAGTAAAGAGTTACTTTTAACCATTTGCTTAGAAAATTCAGAAGAGGAGTGAGGACAAGTGTGGAAGTTTTTAGTCTAGTCCTTCCTTTCCCACAGAAAGGTTTTTGAAACTCTTAGCCTATGTGCCTCCAAACTCCTCTTTCACTGACAGTATTCTTAGAACCCAATAAGGTGTGCGATGAGATGTTCACCTGGCCCACTTGATGGCCTTGGGCTGTCCTGACTATAGGAATCTTAGGAATAAAAGGAAAGTTGAAATAGAGGGCCTAGAAATAATGGAACCCTGTTCCTTCAGAAATACTTTCATGTGGGTCTCATAAAAACAAAATAAAACAAAATTTGGATTGGCTGCTTTCATTCCCTGGGAAAGAAAACTTTTTATGATCTCATAGGGAAGCTTCTGAGGAAGTTCACTTTTTTCCCATTTGGACTTTAGAAAAAAAATATTTTGCATATGTTTGACAATCAAACCTTATTCTTTAGAGAAAAGTATAGAAGTATACTTAGAAGAATCTAAGTATAGATTCTTTATAGTAAAGTATAACTCTTATTTTTGTGATAATAAAGTTGCCTCAGGCTTGGATGCAGATAATTAAAAAAGCAATCTCTCCTTGTCAGAATAGCTAAAATTAACTACACAGGAAACAACAGATGTTAGCAAAGATGCAGAGAAAGGAGAGCTTTCCTTTACTTTTTGCAGGAATGTGGACTTGTGCAGTCACTCTGTAAAACAGTATGGAAGTTCTTCAAAAAGTTAAAGTTGGAACTACCTTACCACCCAGCAATCACACTACTAGGTATTTGCCTAAAGGATCCAAAAATATAGATTTGAAGGGACACATGCACCCTGATGTTTAGAGCAGTATTATCAACAATAGCCAAATTATGGAAAGAGCCCAAATGCCCATCAACTGATGAATGGATAAAGAAGAGATAGTATATATATAATGGAATATTACTTAGCCATGAAAAAGAATGAAATCTTGCCTATTGCAATGATGTAAATAGAACTACAAAGTATTATGCTAAGTGATATGTCAGTTGGAGAAAGAGAAATACCACATGATTTTACTCATGTGGAATTTAAGAAACAAAACAGATGAACATAGAAAAAAAAAAAGAGTGAGAGGCAAACCATAAGTTACTCTTAATTGTAGAGAACAAACTGAGGGTTGCTGGAGGGGAGATTGGTGAGGGGATGGGCTCAATAGGTGATGGGTATTAAGGTGGGCACTTGTTGGGATGAGCATCAGGTGTGATATGTAAGTGAGGAATCACTAAATTCTACTCCTGAAACTGAAATTACACTCTCTGTTAACTAACTAAAATTTAAATAAAAACATGAAACGAAGAAAAAAAATCTCTTAAATTGATCTAAGCAGAGACTTCTGTGGGCTTCTCATGTATGTTTGGGGCACTTTGGCACCCTTAATTGGCCCTTCCTACCTGCTTCTAGAAGATACAGGTGCTATTAAAAGGACATACAGGTATGTACACTTAGCGTCCAATTCCATCTATACCCTTCTATTCCAATCTAGCATTTCCAGCTCACACTTGGACTCTGCCTTTATGTCTTTTCCTCATGTTCTGAGGCCTAACCTAATTTGCCTGGACCTAGTCCCTTGATAAACCTTGGGTCTATACTCTGGTACTCTGGCCAGTATACTTTACTTTGAAGTTGGCTTAGACCTCTAGGCTCTGGTTCAAGTTAGTAGCCAGGTTACTTGAAATATCAGCCATTACTTATAGTAATTGGAAAGCATCATTTCTTAAATGAAAACATTTTATTTTTTCATTCTCTCAAGAAGGATATTTACCAAGGTGCTAATAGTAATAGAAATAGCAATAGAAAGAGCTATAATCACCTCAGTGTCTTCATTTATCAGTTGCCTATCATAAATAGAAGACAAATTTACTAAATCTATCATCTTTCTTTGTACTATTAAGAAAAATTCATTCTTGGAAAGTATTTATAGGGTTTTGTTTGTTTGTTTTTAACAAGAAAAGAGAAGAAAGTTTTGCTTATAGAGAAAATACTAAAACTTCCAAGTTGTGGCTTCTTTTCTTTGTACTGTATTAAGGAAGACACAGGGAAAAATATCTTGAGAGCAAGAATAGTTTTTTCTTAAAAGCCACCATGTTGGGGCACCTGGTGGCTCAGTGGTTGAGTGTCTATCTGCCTGTGGCTCAGGTTGTGATCCTGGGGTCCTGGGATTGAGTCCTGCATCAGGCTCCCCACAGGGAGCCTGCTTCTTTCTCTGCCTATGTCTCTGCCCCATTCTCTGTGTCTCTCATGAATAAATAAATAAAATCTTTTAAAAAAAAAAGCCAGTATGTTTTTTATTAGTAAAAGTTACAAATGAAAGTGACCAAGACTCCATAATTCTATCCAGTAATAATGACTATGTGGGGAATTTTGTAACCTGGAACATAGAACCAGGATTCTTACATTATTCTATGATTTTTATTGTGTGCTAAATAAGGAAAAAGCAAAGACACTGGCATTCAACTATTTCGGCATGTTAGTAAATTCTTCCACTGGATCAATACTAGAGGTAATCAAGGTGGTGTTTAAATTAATTAAAGTTTCTTTGAGTTTAAATTAGAGAATGTATTTTGTTTATTAGACATACAAACCATGTTTAAATGAGATTTAAAAAGCTTTCATTTCCGACTGATGAATTTTACAAAACTTTGCTATATGTATCATTTCTAATTCAAGGTTCAGAATACAGAAGTCCATTTGAACATGATAATAAGAGTTGTCACATAAACAAAGATAAAAGGAAATTTAGTGGAATGTCCATCATGGTTTGTGAACAGATGACTGCTTATCTTGATGATTTTTTTCTTTTCAAAATGTATTGCTCAAACTAAACCATATTCTGCTCTTATGTAGACATTTGCTTTGTTCTCTTCCTTTACAGGTCTTTTGTTTTCAGTGAAGGCTTTTAATGCATTTTTTTTCCTTAGGTGGCAAAATCCATTTTATATATGTATTATTATTAATTTTTCTTCTTTGGAAAAAATTCCCTTGAGGGATTGAGCCAAATCATTTAGCTATACTAATTAATATTTAAATCAGTAGAGTCACAGTCCTCCACTAAGCACATTGCTGGGCAGGTTGGCACGACATGGAGGAAAGTTACCAGCGGTTTATGAAGAAGGTGAAATTATATGCTGGTGCCCAGGTACCTGCCATTGAGCAAAGTGTGCCCACAGGGTCCTGAAAAGCTGTTGTGGTAAAAAATGTGGAGCTGCTTGTTTGAACTCTCTCAGTACATGTGTATCCCTTTTTGGAATACCTTGTTATAGCATGCCAGAGGATGAGCCCAGGAATCTGTGTTTTGATAAACCAGTATATTAAGCACTTGTAGTACCTTTCTTTCTTTAACTTTGATTCACAGTTTGAAGACTGACTTCTCTGTCTGCTTATTGCACACAGTTTGAAGACTGACTTCTCTGCTTATTGCATACAGTATGAGTGAGGAATCAGGGGAGTGATTGCTAGAAAAAAAGTCCTGGGATATTTTGTGGATTAAGGAAGGATTGGATTGGTTAGTGGATATTGCAATTGTGTTCTTGCTATCAGGATTGGTTAGTGGATATTGCAGGATTGGTTAGTGGATATTACAATGTGTTCTTGCTATCCCATTTTTCTTTTCCCATTTTGTAGTAGTCTTGTGGTTAGGGGTGGGATAACACCCACAATACTAAGGGTGGATCCTAATTCTTTTAATCCTAACAGGTTAATCACATCCTAGGTTTGCCCCTAGGTTCAGAAAACAGTCTAAACAAATCAGTCAGTGCTTTCTCCAATGGCTTACGAAAGGACCGTGACCTAACTTGGGCTAGGAAATGTGAAGAGAAGTTTGCTGGGAGCTGATCAGTACTTTCTTTCCTTCTGGACAGTATGATTTGAGTATGTGAAAATGATGAAGGAATTTTTTTTTTGTTTTTTGTCACACTAGAGAAGAAAGACTTTGGCTGGTGGTGCTTTTTTTTTTCAAGATTTTATTTATTTATTCATGAGAGACTCAGAAAGAGAGAGAGAGAGAGAAACAGAGACACAGGCAGTGGGAGAAGCAGGCTCAATGCAGGGATGCCTGATGTGGGACTCCATCCTGGGTCTCCAGGATCAGGCCCTGGGCTGAAGGCGGCACTAAACCACTGAGCCACCTGGGCTGCCCAAGCTGGTGGTGATTAAAAGAAAAGCAGAGGGAAGAGGGAAAGAAACCAAGTCCTTGATGGCACTGTTGAGCTGCTGAATCAAACCAACACTGAAGTCTTCCATTTCTCTGAACCTTCCAGTTACATGAATCAATAAATCCTCTTTATTGTTTAAGTCAGTTTGAATTGGGTTTCCCATTACTTACAAAATGAAGAGTCTAGGCTGATACAGAAGAGTAGTTTTGGAAGAACTAGAGAAAGAAATGGCTTTACCCATTTTAATTGTCCAGTTTCAATATTTAGCAGAGATTAAAATACAGAGCTGTCATTTTGCATGATATCTGCAATAATACACTGAATGAAATCTAGAAATACAAAATAGGGAAATAAAATCTTGCCCAATGGATTTTTAGTTCAATTTAAAAGGCAAAAATAAATAGCTTGCCAGATGGAAGACCACAATAGTCATCATTAAAAAGCTAATTATTGGTCATTTCCCCAGATGGAAATTTGTCTTTATTATTTACAAAAGCCTTGTTTTGAAAATATCCCTTTAGAGTAAATCCTTTTGCATATTCTGAGTCTTTTGGAAATCAGGAACTAAATCTTTGTTTATAGAGTTTTTATATGACTGATTGTCTCAATATGAACATGGCTCAGAGTGATGACAGCATCAATAGGAACTCAAGAGTATCTTATTCTTCTGTGTGTCTAGATGATGAAAACTAAATATTAAGCAGGGAAGATAAATTAGGGAAGAAGAAAGTTTATCAATTAAGGAATAGATAAAAATAATGAACTTAGAAAGCAGACTACAAAACTAAATGCCCTATACCAGCCCTGGGGAAATCACTTTTGTTTTATTTATTCAGTAGGTATTTGTTAGGTATTCATTCTGTGGATTGTCTGCCTCAGTGCTATGTATGGAATAGTCACCAATCTAGAAGTCACACCTCATATTCCAGCTCAACATCATTGCTTCCACAAAGCCTTCCTCTTTTAGTCCAGGCCTCTTTTCTGATCCATTGTACTTATAAAAGGTATTGCATTACTTGATTTTGTTATTTACTATCCTTTATTGTACTCTAATGTATGTGAAATAGTAAATTGTAGGATTTTGGAGACCACAAAGTATGTGTGAGTCCCAGTCTCTCTACCTATTACCTGTGTACCTTTGACAGTTCTCTTGTATTTTCTGAACCTGTTCTCTGAACGTTGGCTGCCTCATCTGTAGAAAGGGAATAATGGTTTGTACCTTACAGAGTTGTGGTTGTGAGGTTTAAAGGACATAATGAATGTGAAACACTTATCCTAGTAATTGAATGCTAATTAGCATTCATAATAATGCATAATTAATTATAATAGATTTTTATATTGAGAAGTAGGTTTTTATATTAGACTAATCATATTGAGACAGATGTTTTACATTTAGTCAGGCAATCAATGTTTACTGAATTGAAATCAGTTTTGGTTTGGACTTTATGGGAAATATAAGAATTTGAGACATTGTTACTTACGCATATAGTATATAATTTATAATCTCTATTTACCAATAATTAGGTACATTGACCAAAAAGCACTATGCTGCTTTTAAAATAAATGTAATATATTTGGCATAATTTGATTCTCTCTGTCATCCCATGATCTCTTCTGGGTAGATATGTTTACCTGTGTTTTCTAGTAGTATTTGGGGATCAGGAAGGAAAAAAAAAATATAGTGTTATCTGTAAATGGAAGAACTGAACTAAAGCCTAAATCTTCTGAATGTGATCTATGGCTTTCTTCTGTAAAATTGACTGAAATCACCATTCTTTTTGATTGTTCTTAGTGACTTGTCTTTATAAATATAGCAATTACTTCAAACTCTTTTAGAGTAACATTAACTTCCTAGAAGGGATAGTGGAGAGTGGGGAAAAAAAACAAAAGGGAAAAGTGCTTTAAAAAGGCTTTTTGGGAGAGGAGTCTTTTGAGGCACACTTTTTAGAAAATATTTTATTTATTTATCTGAGAGAAAGAGGGTACAAGCAGGGGGAGCAGCAGAGGGAGAAGGAGAAGCAGACTCCCTGCTGAGCAGGGATCCCAATGAGGGGGGTGTCAATCCCAGGACCCCCCCAGGGATCATGACCTGAGTGTGAGGTAGATGCTTAACAGACTGAGCCACCCAGGTACCCCTCAAGGCACACGTTTTTGAGAGGGTTCATATTGATGTTGTATAACTTGAAATTTCTTTTTTAAAAAAAGATTTTATTTATTTATATTTGAGAAAGAGAGAGAGAGCATGAGCAGAGGGGAGAGGCCGAGGAAGAGGGAGAAACAGACTCCCCGCTGAACAGGGAGTTCTAGATGGCTTGATCCCAGGGCCCTGGGATCAGGACCTGAGCTGAAGGCAGGTGCTTAATCAACAGAGCCACCCAGGTGCCCCTAAATCTGTGTTTCTGAAGAATTTTTGAAGAATATTAATTGTTTTTGAAATATTCTCTGCTTTTTAGCAACAACCACTTTTTGGAGACAATTGTTTTTCTTCAGAAATTTATTTTGGGAAGAACTGAAAGGAGAAAACAAAACAATCAATTGAGGACAGAACTGCAACAGAGAGAGAGGAAAAAGGTTTTTTTAGCCTGATACAATGGTTTCAGATGACCATAAGTAAACTGGTTGTTGCCCAACCAGCAGCAGCATATCAACAGAATATAAAGTTAATATTTATACATTAGTCATGTTCTGAGAAGTAGATGAGGCCCCTGAAATAATTTCTCAAGAAGTAATTGTAGCAATGCTAAAAATAGCACCCTGATGTAGTTCAACTCTTGATATGAATCAACTGAGTATGCAAGTTTTTACAGCAAGGGCGTTTTACCATCCTGTGTCTTCAGTGTAATTGAATATGTGGTCAGCATTGAGTACATAAAGCTGCTCATGCAGAGCTATTTTTAACTGTGATTCAGAAGGAGGTAAGCTGAAGTTTTTAGCAATGAGTATGAGAGAAAAAAAGAAATAGTTGTGATTTGATTTAAGATGAATATAAAAATCCATGAAATTTATTCAAGACTTTCTCTACTGAGTAGCCAGGGCATATTTTTAGTTAAGTACTTAATAACAATTTATTTGATTATTTGGGGACACAGAAAAGAATTGAGCTTCTAAGCTTGGTACTGAGAGAGGACAAAGCATGAAACAATGAGATCAGTGGGAAATTCTTCAGAAATAATTATGAATTCAATGGTAGTTCATTGATAAGAGATATTATTATAGACTAGAGATGTTAGAGAAGGCTTCAATGAAGAGGTAGGTCTTCTGTGGATATATGGTTAACAAAGTGAAAGCCACAAGTAGCAAGATGTATAGAATGTGAAAAGGTCCTAGGTGTAGGAATAAGCATAATACTTGTAGAAAACAAGGAGGGGAGATTGTTCATTTCAGCCACATTAATCTTTCCTTCATTTAAGTTTTCATATACTTCCCATATTTGCCCATTTGACAGTATAGTATTATATTTACTTTCTATTGCTGTGTAACAAATCATTGAAAGATTACTTAGCAGCTTAAAAGAATACCCATTTATTATCTAACAGTTCTGTAGATGAGAAGTCCAGATGGGCTCAACTGCATTCTTTGATTAAGGCTTCACAAATCTGAAATCAATATGTCAGATAGTCTGAGCTTTTAACTGGAGACTTTGGTGAGTAATCTCTTTCCAAGCTCATGCAGTTATTGGCAGAATTTAGTTTCTTGGGGTTGTAGGACTGAGTTTCCTGTTTCCTTGTTGGCTATCAGCAGGAAGCTTCTCTCATCTACTGGATGCTTGCATTCCTTACTGCATGGCTTTCTCCATCTCAAAGCCAGGAATGGCCTGTCAAATCCTTCTTTATTCTTTGACTCTTTCTGACCTCCTCTTCTGGAACTACCTGGAGAAAACTCTTTTCTGCTATTAAAAAGGACTTATATGATTATATCTTATATTAGGTTCACTTAGATAATCTATTTTATTTTTTATTTTTATTTATTTTTTATTTATGATAGTCACAGAGAGAGAGAGAGAGAGAGAGAGGCAGAGACACAGGCAGAGGGAGAAGCAGGCTCCATGCACCGGGAGCTGACGTGGGACTCGATCCCGGGTCTCCAGGATCGCGCCCTGGGCCAAAGGCAGGCGCCAAACCGCTGCGCCACCCAGGGATCCCAGATAATCTATTTTAAAGTCAATTGATTAGTAACTTTAATTATAGCTGCAAAATCCCTTTTGCCATGCTATGTAATGTAATAACAAGAGTAACAAGAAGAGCTGGAGATTATGGAGCCATCTTAAAATTCTGCCTACCACATTTACATTTGTTTTTTTGGGAATGTCATGAATAGCTATGTTTTCTCCATACAGCTCAATTGTAAGCTGCCTGAAGATAGGAAGTTTTCTTCTTCACTAAAGTTCTCCTCAGCATTTATAACGGTCTATTTTTGTTAGTACTTCTTGAATTAAATTACTTTGCTCTAGAGAGAAAAGAATGAAATGTGCCTGTTGTCTTGAAGGCTCTTTATTCATTAAATTTGGGCCCTCAGTACTAAAGCTAAGTGAAATGTCATTCAGCTGTCTAGAAGCATTCAGACTGATCCAGCTAACCTGTCCAGTTATTTCAGGCAATCTGCTTTCATGCTTGGAGGGTGATTGCTGTGGGACATTGGGCTTTAGATGCAAATTTCTGAGATATAGAGAAGAAAGTCATGCATGTTTTCTGGGATGTCTTCTATTGTGAAGGCTTAATAAATAAAGCTGGAATGGGGATAAAATAACATGTTTGAGCTTTATTGTATTGATGGATCTGACCTTATCTTATAATTTTATTATATGATTTAAAAATTCAGGCTATCTTTCCAATTTTTTGGATGATATAAATGTTTTCAAAAACCCCCACAAAACTCCTACTACTAATAAATATGGATTAAATGTATTTTAAAGCAGTTTAGTAGACATTTCCTTCTATAAAAAGGAACATGTGCACACCAAACTGATATCATCAGGGTGGTTAGCTAAAAATTTTGAATTACAAGAAGAGAAACAGAAGTTATCTTTAAGAAACTTATATTTTTTTTCAGGAAGAGTAAGAGAGAAAACTTGAGGCTATAGACAAAAGCATTATAAGGGCTAAGAAGTTATAAACAGCATTTGAGAACTGACCCAGAAAAATAGGAAAGATATTAACTCACTGCTCTATCACTGGTATTAATTGTTCAGAAAAGATTTTAGTTATGTTTTATACCTCTGAGTAGGTCATTAGTATTTTATATGGTCTTTATTCGCAAATTGGAGAATCCTCTGCCAAAAGGGATTATTTATACTTTCCCAGCTATTTCCTATCTCAACCCCAATTCCAAGACTATCACTATTTTAACCCTTTATAATACCAAGACGTGAAGACAGAACAATGTGTTTTGAACTTCTTAAAATATTGTGCAAATGATATGGTGCTCTCTTTTGCAGTAGAAAAAATTGATAGCCAGATGCATCTGAAATCCCTTAGCAAATATATGCTGGAG
Source organism: Canis lupus dingo (assembly GCF_003254725.2). Classification (NCBI taxonomy): domain Eukaryota; kingdom Metazoa; phylum Chordata; class Mammalia; order Carnivora; family Canidae; genus Canis; species Canis lupus. The sequence continues at coordinate 22,159,431 of NC_064250.1, read as the reverse complement.
TTGGCAGGTTTTGTTGAGTCCCTGTCACCTGGCTGCTGTTCCTCTAATCATTAACTTCCTTTACGATTAGCCCTAATAATTAGCTTCCTCTAAGGAACAAAAAATGGAGTAATCACCTTTCATATTTCAAGATGATGCTGCCAACATTTATTATCTACACTATATTTATTATCACAGCAAACTTGTGCTTGATTTGTTTATAGAGATGAAAGTTTGAATCATGTCTTCCTCATTTGCCTTTTTTGGCCAGTGACAACAAAAAGACAACTGTAATAAAAAAGATATATCCATGACTACAGAGAGATGGCAGTTCTATGTTGCTTTCAAGGAGAAAATATTAAGAAATGAATCTTAAGAGTACAAAGGCTTTGCCAGGTACAAATGCAATATTTAGCAAAACGATGTGTTTCCAAATAGCCCTTAGGTTTCTGTAAAGATCTCTTCACTGTTGAACACATGAAATAACACTGACTTGTTCACTTGTTATGTTTTACCATTGCCTTTCTCACATTTTAAATGAAACCTTTCAATAAATCTGTCTTTCTAGAAAACAGCGTATTTAAACTCAGCAGTGGCACTTAATGATACAAGAACAGTTCTTTTTCTTCTCTCAGTGCCACTATCTAGAACAGAATAAGAACAATTTATAATAGTGAGAAGTTAAGTTCTCTGAGGAGCTTTCATTGGAATTGTAGATATGGGTAAGCTGGTGTATTTGCTAAGCTGAATTTCAAATAGCTGACTAGGGATAACATGGTTAGACTCTGCTGTTTTCTTATGAACTTACTACAGAAAAGGCTATAGAAATGTCATGGATTACTTGTGGCATCATTAATATTTTAAAGTGTAGCATTATAAAATATTTAAATGTAAATATTTTGATGTGAGCATCTTAATACAGTTGCAGCACAGTAAGATTAGAAAGGTCTCATATGCAGCATTTTAATTAAATCCATAAAGAATACTCCTTTAACTTCTATGCAAGTTCTTGTTTAAATCCAATATAAAGCTTACATTTCATTGATTGCTTCCACAAATTATGTGTCTCATAGTCACACTTTTTTTTTTCTTTTTTTCAGAGGGAAATGATGATTCTTCTGCTTGGAGTTTTCCCCAAGCACCTTAATAAGAGTATTAAGTTTGCAAGGATGAGTTACACGAAACTTACTGATCATATGTATATACTTCTTTGGGTTTAGAGGAACAAGTTTCCTATAGTGTCATGTCCAATGGACTAGCTTTTGTGTTTTTATGGAACCAATGAAAATAATCTATTTATTTTTAACATTTTTACTACATTTTTATTTTAGCACTGTGAATTTCCACAGAAAAGTGTTTTATAGAGACTTTGTCATAATCATCAGGAATGGCATTTCCTGAGTGTCTAATGGGAATAAAATATAAAATAGAATACAACACACTCTGAATGCAAGAGTGTTCAAAGTAAATGTGTATGTGTGTTTGTATCTGTATTCTTATGCAAGTGCAAATTTTGGTGATGAACAACTGGGAAGTTAATATTTCATTCATTTTTTTCATTTATTTCTTCTTTCTTTCTTTCTTTCATTAACTCAACACTCACTCACTAGATGTTTCCTGTGTGCCAGGCACTGTGCCAGGTTTTGTAAAACAGAACAATGAAACAGATATAATCTCTATCCTCAAGAAGATTACATCTAACTCAGGAAATAAGCATGGCTAGTCTTTTAATTCTGTTCCTTATACTTATTTTAGACTTCTTCCTTACCCTGTACTCAGTTCTAAATGTGTATCATGATCAGTTTAAGGTTTATTTATTTATTTATTTATTTATTTATTTATTTATTTATTTATTTATCTAGGGTTTTTACCTAGAGTCTAGGCTTTAGACTTCATGGCTATGCCATTGCCTACTTTCCCCACCTTCCCTGGAGTTAGCACTGGCCATGTAACTCAATTCTAGCCAGTGAAACATAAGTTAAAATTAATTTTCTGGGAGGGATTTTTTGTTTTTAGCCTAGAAACACTTTTGTTGTCCAGGTAAATGAAGTGGCACTGATGGCACTACTCCCTCTCTTCTCTTTTACTACCTTCTTCTGTCTTAAAAGCAAATATGAAGCTTTATCAGATACCTGGTAACCAGGAAGGAAAAACCAGGAGAATCCTAGAGACATCATGAAATTAAACCAGTGCTAGCAGTCTCTTATCTCTAGACTTATTATTACATGAGAAAAATAAATTTTTAATTATTTGAATCACTGTTAGTTAGATTCTCTGTTTCTTCAAGTAAATTGCATCCTAAGTGATGCAAGGAGTAAGTGGGAAATTACAGTACAGGGTAATAAATGCTGTGATAGGGTAAGCACAGGTACTGTTGGAGTACATAAAAATATTCCTGTCATTTGGGTTCAGAGCAGGCTTTGTAGAGTACTCCTTTGTAGAGTAATCCTTAATTAATTAAGTTCATCTGGCAAATTCACTATAGTGAGTCATGAATATTGTAATCCTGATGTCCACTAAGAGTTTTTATATGAAATGTGTCAAATTCTTAATTTTTATAGGTTGGGAGCAATGTTATTTTTGTGTGTGTGTGTGTCTTTATATTTCTAAGAGAATTAAGCATTTTTAAGAGTTTAATATTGCTCTAGGATGAGTAGGTCATGATACCATCATAGACTCCAGTGCTGCTGGTTGAAACAAAGGTGGTTTTAAGCAGCACTGCTTAAGAGGGGGCATTTAGCCACTCATTTGTCCACCACTGTGCAGAAGTGTCATTGTCTGAGTCGAGTTCTCTCTGGGCACCTCAATTTCATAAGAAGATGACAACTTACTTCTGGCTTAGCCAGCTGTTAAAACATAGAGGGCTGCACTTAGCCTTGCAACCTGGAATAATAACAATCTAGTACATGAAAGTGGGGCTCACCATTGTTCAGTCCTTACTGATAATTTGGTTAAAAGAACATACATGCCGGTGTGCTCAGGGGATTTTCAGTCCATTTAAAAATTTGACTGTTAGTTCATACCAGGTAAGCAGAGAACTGGAACCTCACCCCATTTCTGATCTCTACTGTAGAACTGCTTTGCCACCTTGCAGTTTGACATTACATCACTCGACTACTTTGAGAGTGTAAAAAGAAATAGTCCTATGAGACACATTGTCACACTTTCTATAAGGGTGCTATGGAGGGTGAAGTTTACTATCTCATGCTACTTACTTCCTTTCAGATCCACATGAAAAATATTGCTTTGTTCTTTGTATCAGGAAAAGTTGTGCTTCTCTTAAGGAATTGGTGGATTTTATATTATGGACACTGAGAAGCATATTATTGTTGATGCTTTCCTTCCTGGTATGATTGATATTATTCCCAATTTTTGACTCACCTCTGACAAGTAAATAGATATCAAACTTCTTCCTTCCTTCTTTCTTCTCTACCTTCCTTCCTCCCTTCCTCCCTCCCCTCCTTCTTTTTGTTTTTGGCTAATCTCATTCATGAGTTCATCTTATGTTTCTTTCTTTCTTTCTTTCCTTCCTTCCTTCTTTCTTTCTTTCTTTCTTTCTTTCTTTCTTTCTTTCTTTCTTTCTTTCTTTCTTTTCTTCTTTCTTCTTTCTTTCTTTCTCTTTTTTTTTTTTTAAAGAGGGAGAGAGAGGCAAGTGGGGAGGGGCAGAGAGAGAGAGAGAGAGAAAATCTTAAGTAGGCTCCATGACCAGCTCAAAGCCTGATGTAGTGCTTGACCTCACAGCCCTGAGATCATGACCTGAGCTGAAATCAAGGGTAGGATGCTTAATCGACTGAGCCACCCAGGGGCTCCCATCCCTTCCTTATTTGTGTGTTTCTTTTTCCCTCCTAATTTATTCGTGTTTTAAAGTTTGGTTTTCTCATATTTTGTGGTATTGTATGAATTTTTGCTAAATGTTTCATATCCTTGCTGGTATAAGGCAGGATATGTGTGCATATATACAAGGAAGATCACACGAGAGGAAGCATTTTGCCCGTAGCACTTCAAAGTAAAGCTTTTTTTGTTGTTGCTTGATATAAGTGAGTTTAGAGTAGGAGTTCTTTTGAAAGTATGTTCTAAACATGATTCTTAATATTAGAGTAAATGTTTTTAACCTTCCCCAACCCCCCCTCTTGAGTTAACTTTACTTCAGCTTAAAAGTATTTTTGGTTGAGAAAGAAAGTCTGCAATTGATAGTTCTCACAGCAGTGTTTGCAATTAAAGTAGAATCTTGGGGAGAGGAGGTTGGGGAATATGTAAAGAAGATTTTCCTTTTTCTTTTTTTCCTCTTTAAGTTTCAACATCAAGTCAGATTTTTTCTGACCTTAAAATGTTGGTTTGAAATTATCTGGCAATTGGGGATCCCTGGGTGGCGCAGCGGTTTGGCGCCTGCCTTTGGCCCAGGGCGCAATCCTGGAGACCCGAGATCGAATCCCACGTCGGGCTCCCGGTGCATGGAGCCTGCTTCTCCCTCTGCCTGTGTCTCTGCCTCTGTCTCTCTCTCTCTCTGTGTGTGACTGTCATAAATAAATAAAAAATTAAAAAAAAAGAAATTATCTGGCAATTGAGGGCTATCACTTAAAATACTTTTCTTTTATTATCAGAGAAATTAATAACAACCAAGTATCTGAGCTGGAACATTGATTATATTCTGATGTCTCACCCTTTTAAACTTAATAATGGATTAATTTAATGTTAACCGTACAAATAGTTGCATAAAGTTGTTATGAGATTTTGAGAAAATGAGTTCTTTTTTTAAGGAAGGCAGATATTGTTTCCTGAAATTTTTAGTGATTGCTATAATACTTTGAAGAAATAGGCATGCTTTGAACAATGAAGTGAAAAAGAATAGAAAAATCCTAGTCAATTAGGAATTTGCTCCCCTGGCACCCAAAGAGATTCTTTTAGAACTCTAAGGAACTCTGGCTTCCTGAGTAGGGTGGTAAGCAAGTAGGGGGAGGACTTTCTTCATTCGTTTATTGCCATTCTACTTCATCACAGAGACAAGGTGAAACTAGGGAATGTTGATGGCTTTGCACAAGAAGAAGGGATGTGAGTTGGATCCCACCTGCCCTGACCAATCTGACGAGGTATTTTGCCAAAGACAGCTGCTTAGCACTCATTTTTTCTAAATTCACGAGAGGGACAAGTCTTCTTTTACCCTATGGCCGAGCTCTCTGTTTCTCTGCTGTATGGAATCAGTGGTGATGGGGAGAAGAATCTCCAATGAGGATAGGGGGTATCACACATATACACATACACAGTAGAGAACTTGTCACATTAGGTTTCCTACCTATCTGATCCTTAGGGATCCTAGAACAGATATCCCTTTACTCCAGATGTTGAGGGTCTAGAAATTAGAGACTGGGAGTACTAGAACTGGCAGAAATAGCATTTATGTGGAGCATATTTCATTTGTAAGGACATAAAATATTTATTTAGAAAAGAACATGGCTGAGATTATATTCCGAGAGATATATATCTTTTATTTTTTCTGTATTTCCCATTTTTTTCTTCCAAGGAGTCAAATGCATAATGTGCTCTTTTATGGTTATTGTCCCAGGGGATGAATGCAACGGGCCAACCAGCAGAGTGATGCATGCCAAATATTTCCCTTCTTGGCTTTGGTTTCTTCAAGACTCAATCGCAGAGTTAGAGTATTTATAGGTACAGACAGTGTCTCATGCAGGAGGAAAGAAAGTAGAACTTTACCTCAGGTTAGTGAGAAAGTCCTCCAGTGTTTGCCATAGGGCCAGCCAAGTCACAGAGGATGGGAGGAGGGGTGAACCTCTGTAATTCTTGTGTTTTCTCACACAGCTGGCTGATAAGATATTTATCATCTTTTTCTTAGGATTTGTTAGTCCAGAAGTTCACTTGAGCCTTCAAAATCTTTTGCAAGACTGCCTGTGGTCCTGTCTGCCTCTCTACTGCACAAGCTATTTTCTCTCTGTGGCTTTGTTGCTTATCCCAGTGGTTCTGCTGACAAACAGAGCAAACTCTTCTGGGCTCTGCATACCCACATAACTCTGTCTCTGTCTCTATCTTCTTTCCATCCAGGAGAAATCTGCCCTCTTCATTTTTTTCTGGGGGAAATATCTTTCCCTTCATGTTTCTGGCTAATACAATGTCATTTTTTGAAAATGCTAATCTTTTAACCTCCTCTATAGAGCTCTAAATCTTAGGCTTTGAAAAAAATAGGAAGATTGGAGGCTACTTTTCTCCTTTTTCCATATTTAATTTGAGCAAGGAGCACAGTTTGTTGCTTACTTGAATTAAGGGAAAAGAGAGGGGGAAAGTGCAGGTAGAAAAAAACCTGTAGATCAATATTTCAAAATATTACACTAACCTAATGGGGCATTGTGAAGTAGGTATAAAAGGTAAGCAGACAGGGCAGCCCGGTGGCTCAGCGGCTTAGCGCTGCCTTCAGCCCAGGGCATGATCCTGGAGACTCGGGATCGAGTCCTACATTGGGCTCCCTGCATGGAGCCTGCTTCTCCCTTTGCCTGTGTCTCTGCCTCTCTCTGTGTGTGTCTCTCATGAATAAAATAAATAAAATCGTTAAAAAAAAATAAGATGAGCAGACAAATCATAGGGAATTTGGCAAATATGTGCTGATCCCATCTGTCCTGGAACAATTAGAAATATAGACTTCTCTCTCTTCCCACCATGGTCTTGTAGGTTTTAAACATTTTTCAAGTTCGGTGGTGTTGGTATATTTCAAGCCCTTAGTAAGTGAATGTAGAAGCTACTAAACACCATGAAGGCAGAACATGACTGCAGTTCGTAATCTATGGGTCTGCTAGCTTACAGATAATATGTGGAATGAGGAGGGAAAAAGAACAGGACAGTAAATGGAAGTAGGGAAATGTTATTCTCTCCACATTTTGGGAGAATGCAATGTTTAATCCTTTCTTAATGTGAAAAAGCTACTAGATCATGTCTTATATTTATGAGTGGCCCTATAGCCTCTTCTTATTTCTGATCTGTACTCTTTGTATTTAACTTTTGATTTTTTCCAGATTTTTTTTTTCAATTTTGAGTTTCTATTAACTAAGAGTTCATATATTAGTTTTACTTGAAAGGTTCTGATTTAGTCCTTTACCTGAGGACTAAGCTTTGATGTAAAGCTGGGCTTTTTGTGAAGTCTATCCTTCTTTTATAGATTAGCTCCTTTTGTTTATACCTGGGTATGAAATGTGCCTGATGACCCACTGAGCCATATAAAGAAAGGATCTCTGAAAAGTAGAGAAAATGACTGTGCTGGCAGCTCCTGAAATACTTGCCTGGATTGTAGCTGAAGCAATTTAAAATGTCCCTACTACATTGCCCATAGCTTGATGTGCCCTTGGGAGGGCTATCTTCCCAGGCGCTGGCATTGGCACTGCTGTGGTTTGGGTTAATGTGATCTTGGTGAGGAGTATTCCTGTTTTTTAGTGTGTTCAATTCCTGCTGTATTCTGAAAAGGGTGAGGGATGCCTATTGATCATTTGGCTGCAGAGGGGCCTTGCCAAAATGATTCTACATGTGCTTCCAGCAGAACTCTTGATGTCTGCTGTGTGTGACGGCCAGACATGCACCAATCTCAGGGTGCTTTTTAATTGGAATGGCTGTTCAAACAATAAGCATGATTTCACAGTTTTCATTTCCCTCTGACTATACTCTAGGCCTTTGCTCTTTAAGTAGGAGAAAGAATAGTTTATTTTTCAATATTGAATTTTCTTTTCTGTTTGAAAACAACCCATAGGATGTTTTAAAGAAATTCAGGAAAATGAGAATGGTTGACTCAGTTATCTATACTAGGGCAAATTAGCAGATTATGAAAAACAAAGGAAACTCTTCTGATCTAATTACTACTATAGGATTACTGTCAAGCCCACCTTCTCCTCTTACATGAAAGCTTGTCAGGTAAGCAGATTCTATTTGTATCCCAAGCACTCAAGGGTATTTTAAGAAAAGGGGTCAATTGAAAGGGATCTTTAAAAAGAAACTAAGGTGTTTGGTCCTTTATGCTTATCTCTGGCCTACTTCTGGCTGTTCTAGAAGCAACTTTGTATGTGGGTTAAGAGTTCAAATTCTAGCAGCCTGATTCTTACTAGCTAGGTCATCTTGAGCAGGTTGTTTAAGTACTCTTTGCCCAGTTTTCTCATCTATTTTTTTTAAAGATGTTATTTATTTATTCATGAGAGACACAGAGAGAGGCAGAGACATAGGCAGAGGGAGAAGCAGGTTCCCTGCAGGGAGCCTGATGCGGGACTCAATCTGGGACTCCAGGATCATGCTTTGAGCCAAAGGCAGACGCTCAACCACGGAGCCACCCAGATTTCCCACAGTTTTCTCATCTACAAAATGGGAAGAATGATAATGGATTAAATGATGTATTACTTTTTAGGAGCTTTGAAAATTCCCAGTGCCAGGTTGACTATGACACTATTACCCACTAGACTCTTCTCTTTGACTCACAGCGTAGCCTTCCCATATGTAATCACACCTTTGTGTTTCAGATCCAAGGGTGAAAGGGGAGAAATAATTCAATGTGTTTTTATGATAGGTCTTACCATTTCCTTGAGTTTTTAGGCCTATTATTACTTATTAATATCTGTATAGATTCAGTTGTTTACAGATAATTTTAATCTTCTTAAAGAATTTTTTCCTCACAATACTCCTGTGACATTAAGAATTGGTAGGAAGTAATGTCAGCAACATGGTGGAATAGGAGTTTTCTAATGTCATCTCCCATAGAGCATTGATTTGGATAACTACCCACAAGTGAGAAAACCTTTGTGACAATCTGAGAGTTCCAGCATACTGTTGTAGAAAAAAAAATCCAAGAATAGATGCCTTGAAAAGAGTTAGAAGAACAGTTTCACTTTATCCACATCATTCCTCCTTCAAGATGGCACAACTCATTGCCAAGAGACAACTCCTCATCCTGAGATTTCTCCCATGGGAGAAAGCGAGAGCATGGTGAGTGAGTGCTTGGCTTCTGCAGCTTGCAGAATATTGCCAAAAAGGTCCACATTTTTCTTACCCAACCCAGAATACTAAGGTAATATACATGCCCAAGAAGCTTAGGAGATGCTAGGAGCATAGCATCCAGAGCTCAGAATCCATCAAAGGGATACATATCTAACTAACTACTTTGTAGAACATATCAGTAAGACCACCCATGAGCTGCAGGGCACATCTTGCATGCAGATGCCCCCAGATGGCTCATGAGCATACCCAATGCTCTGTGGGTCTTTCTCACCCATCCTTGTGGCTGACTGCCTGTGTGCACCCCTTTGCAGATAGCTAGTACACATGTGCAGAAAGTAAACCTGACTCTGCTGGATTAGGAGAAAGTATACAGACTTGAACATTTTAGGACACCCTTTAGTGAAAGTAAATAGGAGGTTCTCAGCACTTGGTCTGGCACTGCAAGATTGAGAGAAGGCATATAATCTTATGACATCCTCTGTAAGAGGAAACAAAAAGTGTAGAGTAGGTACATCCATAGAAAGGGTCTGAGAAAGCCTCAGAATTCCTAGCTAGGCTGACTGGTGATAGTATAGCTCTCCTGAAAGTAGTCACTAAAGACTGGAGGAAGTGTCTTTATATGTGAAGACAACAGGGAGATCTCTGGGTGGCTCAGCAGCTTAGCACCTGCCTTTGGCCCAGGGTGTGATCCTGGAGACCTGGGATTGAGTCCCACGTCAGGCTCCCTGTATGGAGCCTGCTTCTCCCTCTGCCTGTGTCTCTGCCTCTCTCTCTCTCTGTGTGTCTCTGATGAATAAATAAATAAATAATCTTTTTAAAAAATGTGAAGACAGCAATGCAAGACTTAAAGGAACATCAAAATGAAGACCCATGACACAACTAAAAGAATACAATATTTTTTTCAGCAACTGACACCAAAGAAATGGAGATCTACAAACTATCTGACAAAAAATTAAGAATAATAATTTTAAGGAAGCTCAGTGAGCTACAAGAGAACACAAATAGAAAACTTAACAAATCAGGAAATAATACCTGAACAAAATGAGAAGTTCTCAGAGAGATGGGAATAAAAAAAGAACCAAACATGAACTCTGAAGCTGAAGAATATAATGAATGGAATTTTAAAAGTGTCAATAGAGAGTGCCAATAGAGAGTGTCAACATTAAACTTGACTGAGCAGAAGAAAGAATCTTGTGAACTCACAGACACAGCATTTGAAATTATCCAGAGGGCAAAAATTTAAAAAAAAAATGAAAAAGAGTGAAGAAAGCCTACGTGACATATACGACATTGTGAAGAAAAACAACTTACAAATCAAGAAAATCTTAAAAGGAGAGAAGAAGAAGAAGCAGAAGACTTAATGAAAGAAATAATAGCTAAAAACTTTCCAAACCTAGGGAGAAATATGGACATGATCTCTAACTAGATTCAATCCAAAGAGGTTTTCACTGAGACATATTATAATAAAACGGTTAAAAATCAAAGATAAGGAGAGAATTTTGAAAGTAGTAAGAGAAAAGAAACTCATCACATAAGAGGGAACCCCAATAAGGGTGTCAGAGAGTTTCCCAAAAGAAACAGCAGAAAGTGTGGTGATATATTTAAAATGCTGAAAGAAAAAAAATAAACCTGCCATCAAGGAATGCCTTACCTGCAAAGCTGTCCTTCAAAAATGAAGGAGAGATAAAGACCTTCCCAGACAAAAAAAGCTGAGGGAGTTCATCACTTGATCAAGTTCACTTGATCTGCCTTACTAGAAATGCTAAAGGGAATTATTCAAGTAGAAATTGAACTGATACTAATTAGTAACATGAAAACGTGAAAGTAGAAAACCTGTGAAGATAAGTGTATAGTCAAATTCAGAATACTCTAATACTGTCATAGTAGTATGTAAATCACTTAACTCTAGTATAAAGGTTATATGACAAAATAATTTAAAAGTAATTGTAGCTCGAATAATTTGCTAATGGATATACAACATAAAAAATTATACTGTGACACCAAAATATAAAATATGTTGGGGGGGGGGAGTAAAAGGTGATGTTTTTGTATGCAAATGAAGTTTTAAAAGGACTGTCACAAATAAAAGGCTTTATAGAAGCCTCAGTGTAACCATAAAGCAAAAAACCTATAGTAGATACACAAAATATTAAGAGAAAAAATCAAGGAATACCACTATGGAAAATAATCATATCACAAAGGCAAATATCAAGAGGAAGAAAATAAAGAAACTATAAACCAGCCAGAAAACAATTAATAAAATGCTATTAAAAATTTATCAATAATAACTTTAAAGGGAAATGTATTAAATTCTCCAATCAAAAGACATAGAATGGCTTAATGCATAGAAAATAAGAATCAAATGTATACTGCTAACAAGAGACTCACTTAATCCATAAGGTCATATGTAGGCTCAAAGTGAGGAGATAGGAAAAGACATCCCATGCAAAAGGAAACCAAAAGAGACCAAGGGTAGCTATACATATTCAGACAAAATGGACTGAGTTGAAAACTGAAATAAGAGACAAATAGATCATCAAGGTAAAGGGAGCTTCAAGATCATCAATTCATTAAGAGGATATAACAATTTTAAGTATATATGCATGCAGCATTGAAGCACCTAAATATATTAAGCAAATATTAACAGGTCTGAAGGTAGAACAAGACACCAATGCACACACACACACACAAAAAAAAGACACCGATGCAATGCGATAATAGTAAACTTCAGTACTTCACTTTCAACAATAAATAGGTCATCCAGACAGAAAATCAAAAAGGAAACATTAGACTTGAACTATATTTTAGAACAAATGGACCTAAAAGACATATAAAGAACGTTTCTTCTTCTTCTTTTTTTAAATCTCCAATAAGATGGAGATCTGTATGGCACTAACACTGTGTGCAAAGATGATAGAATCTTCTCTCTTTTTTAAAGGTTTTATTCATTTATTCGTGAGACACAGAGAGAGAGGCAGAGACATAGATAGAGGGAGAAGCAGGCTCAATGCAGGGAAACTGATGCGGGATTTGATCCAAGGATCCCCAGATCACGACCTCAGAAAAAGGCAGCATGCTCAACCACTGTGCCACCCAAGCATCCCAAGATGATAGAACCTTCTTAAAAGCTAGTACTTGTCTTATACAACATGGGATGACTAAGTATATCTTCCCCTATAATGTTCTGTTTCTTAAATTCATGTTTGAGTGAGATCATATGGTAATTATCTTTCACAGATTGACTTATTTCACTTAGCATAATATCCTCTAGTTCCATCCATGTCTTTACAAATGGCAAGGTTTCATTTTTTATAGCTGAGTAGTATTTCATTGTGTGTGTGTGTGTGTGTGTGTGTGTGTGTGAAGCTTTAAAAAGACTTTAAAATACATATATATATATATTTTATATATATATATATTTTATATATATATATATATCACATCTTCATTATCAATTCATCTTTTGAAGGCTCTTTTTAACATCTGGGCTCTTTCCATAGTTTGGCTATTGTGGACATTGCTGCTATAAACAATGGGGTGCAGGTGCTCCTTCAGATCACTACATTTGTATCTTTGGGATAAGTAGTATTGCAATTGCTGGGTCATAAGGTAGCTCTATTTTCAACTTTTTGAAGAATCTTCATACTGTTATCCAGAGTAGCTGCACCAGCTTGTATTCCTACCAGTAGGGTCAAAGGGTTCCCACATCCTAACCAACATCTGTCATTTCCTGACTTGTTTAGTCATCTGACTGGTGTGAAGTGATATCTCATTGTGGTTTTGATTTGTAGTTCCCTGATGCCTTGTGATGTTGAGCATTTTTTCATGTGTCTGTTGGCCATTTGTATGTCTACTTTGGAGAAATGTATGTTCATGTCTTCTGCTCATTTCTTGATTGGATTATTAAGAACATTTCTTCTAATTGTGGTAGAATATACATTTTCCTCAAATGCAGAGTGGACATTTTCTGGGAAAGATCACATGTTAGGTCACAAAAGAAGTCTTAACAAATTTCAAAAATTGAAATCATATCAAGTATCTTTTCCAATCACAGTATTATGAGATTAGAAATCAATAATAGGAAGAAAACTGGAAAATTCATGTATATGTGGAAATTTAAAAAAATACTGAAAACATATGTATCAAAGAAGAAATCAAAAGAGAAATTAAAAACATCTTGAGACAAATGAAAATGGAAACACACCATACCAAAACATGAGATGCAAAACAAAACAAAACAAAACAATACTCAAAATAGTTCTAAGAGGAAAGTTTATAGCCTACATTAAGAAAAAAAATCTCAAATAAATAATATAACTTTAACCCCAAAGAATTAGAAAAAGAACAAACTAAACCCAAAATTAGCAGAAGGAAAGGAATAACAAAAATCAGAGCAGAAATAAATAAATAGATAATAAATAAAGACTAGAAAGAAAATAGAAAAGATCTGTAAAACTAAAAGCTGTATTTTAAAAGATAAATAAAACTGGCAAATCTTTAGCTACACTAACTACAGAAAGAGAGATGACTCATAAATAAATAATAAATGAAATAAAAGTCATTAACACAGATACAACACAAATACTAAAGATTATAAGAAACTACTTTGAACAATTACAGGCCAACAAATTGATTAAACTAGAAAAAAAATGGGTAAACTCCTAGAAACATACAACCTATCAGGACTGAATCATGATGAAATAGAAAATCTGAATAGATCAGTAATGAGTACGGAAATGGAATCAGCAAACAAAAATCTCCCATCAAAGAAAAGCACAGGACCAGATGACTTTATGAGTGAATTCTACAAAATATTTTAGGAGGAATTAATAGGAGTCCTTCTCAAAGTCTTCCAAAAAATAGAAGAGGAGGGTACACTTCCAAACTCATTTTGCAAGGCCAGCATTACCCTGATACCAAAGTCTGACAAGGATATTACAAGAAAAGAAAAATCATAATTCAATATCCCTGATGATGCAATTCCTTTAAAAATTCTAATGGCATTTTTCACAAAAATAGAAAAAAAAATCCTAAAATTCATATGGAACCACAAAAGACCCAGAATAGCCAAAGAAATCTTGAGAAAGAAGAACAAAGCTGGAGGCATCACACTTCCTGATTTCAAACTGTATTAGAACTATTGTGATCAAAACAGTATGGAACTGGCAAAAAAGCAGATACATAGATAAATGGAACACAATGGGAAGCCCAGAAACAAACTCATGTATATTGTTAATTAATCTTTGACAAGGGTGCCAAGAATACCCAATGGGGAAAGATAGTCTCTTCAATAAATGGTGTTGGGAAAACCAGGTATTCATATGAAAAGGAGTAAAACTGGACTCCTATCTTATACTACTAACAAAAATTAATTTGAAATGGATTAAAGGAGTTCCTGAGTTGCTCAGTCTGTTAAGCATCCTCCTGGGGCTCAGGTCATGATCCTGGGATCCTGGGATGGAGTCCACATTGAGCTCCCCGCAGAAAGCCTACTTCTTCCTCTACCTATGTCTCTGCCTTTTTCTCTGTGTCTCTCATGAATAAATAAATAAAATCTTTAAAAAATAATTAAAAAATAAGAACAACACAATATAATACAAGCTCCCCTTGCAGTGTGCCCCCTCCCGGACATACGCTTCACAGGAGATTGCTGAGGTGTTGGGATATTAAGGGGAGTAGGGTGAATTGAGGTTGGATCAAGGTGAGAACTAAGTTCCTTAGTGAGGACTAAGATCTGTGAGGAGTGAGAGCTCTGAGTGAACAGAGGGTAGTAGAGGCATAGAACTTAGAGCACTTAAGGACCAGCCAGGTAGAATGGCTAAGGGCAGCAGGGTCCTGTGGCAAGAAGAACCCATGTATATTCAAATACAAGCAGCAAGCCTACAGGTTTCAAAGACAAATTTTGTTGCTGGTGAGAACAGAGGAATAAGATTCTCAAAGGACCAGATTTTCCATGTGAACAAGTGGCACTTGGAACTAGCAAGATTTGTGTATTTGTTAGTGTGATATTCAAACCTTTGTTCATGTTTAGGGAGCATTTCAGATATATTTACTTATATATCTGTCTCCCTGTGTTACACTGTACATCCCCAAATGCAGAGACTATGTCTTTCTACCGTGGTTGGAAATAGTTGACTGAAAGCATGGTGTGACGAATGATAGCCAGTGCTTTGCGACCATTAGGTTTGTCAAAATTTGAAACAATTAATATAAAAGCCAATGTGAAAATCTGAAAATTAACCTTAGAATGTGAAATTAAAGCCTTGGAGGCTTTATTTAGTCTTTTGAACTAGAGTTTATTCTTAAGATTTCTCTAGGATTGTTTCATTGGCATTTACATAATGTTAGAATTTTTTTACACTGCCTTTTTATTACCCTTAATTGTGTGATCCATAATCAGATGTTATGAGTGAGAAAAAGTATAAGAAATTTGAGAAAAGGACATTTACATAATGACAATATCTTTTTGATATTTATTTTTGGTATGAAATGAGTCATACCGTAAGGAAAATGAGAAAGCTAAATATATTAAATAAATTACAATATTTATTGTTACCTTCCATTTAAATGTGACTATGAATTTTTAAAAATGATCTTTTTATTTGATTTGACAGATATCTCAATGGGAATTGTGTTGATCCAAATCTTATATGAACTCACCTTATAAAGTTCTTGAATTTAATAAATAAAACCAGCCAGGGATCAAGAAATTATATAGGTTGTGAGGAGAAAATGAATATGGTAACCGCTATCCAATATAGCCCCCAATAATCCCTGTGTCCTGATATTCACAGCTTGCATAGTTCGCTCCCATACTGACCAGTCTAATCTGTGTCACTAATATGATAATGGGGAAATGACAGTGTGTGAGCTTGGAGGCAAGGTTGTAAAAGATATGACTTGTGATCTCTTTCATATTACATGCTTTTGAGTAAGGCAGCTAGTTTGAGATAGGGCCCCCAAACATCCCTACAGAAAGGCCCAAATAGCAAGGAACTAAGGGGTCTTGTCAACAACCAGGGCTAACTTGTTAGGCATATGAGTGAGCCACTTTGGAAGCAATTCCTCCAGCCCAGGTCAAGCCTTTACATGACAAAACCCTAGACAACATCTTGACTGCCACTTCATGAAAGATCCTGAGCCAATTCTTGACCCACAGAAACTATGTGAGATAATAAGTGTTTATCATTTCAAGCTGCTAGGTTTTGGGGTAATTTGTTATACAGCAATAGATTACTAATACAATGTTATCAGCAAGCTTTTTATTTTCTCTTTGCTTTTTCAATTAAATTGTCACTGTGTGCTGATACTACCAGAATCCTTGAAATCACTGGGGTGACACTCCCATGAGCAGGTAAGGGGTTTGTACAGAGGGAGTTCCTGCTATCGTCTCAGGGCCAAAGCCTGATAGAGGAAGAATATATAAAATAAAATCAACAAACTTATAAGCAAACACCAAATAACTCTTTTCCTTTTAAGAATCCTGCATTACTTGGAGGTATGTGTTTTAGTGCTCTAACTTTCAAATTGTAAATTTTAGTTTATCTTCTGAGAAACAGTTACCTCCCATATTTAATTTTAATTTTTTTTTTAGATTTTAAGAGATTTATTATTTATTTATTTATTTATTTATTTATTTATTTATTTATTTATTTATGAGAGAGAGAGAGAGAGCTAGAGAACACAAGCAGTAGGAGTGGCAGGCAGAGGGAGAAGGAGAAGCAGGCTCTCCATCTATCAGGGAGCCCAATGAGGGGCCTGATCCCACGACCCTTAGGACCATGAACTGAGCCAAAGGTAGGTACCAGACCGACGGAACTACCCAGGTGCCTCACCCTCCATCTTTTAAGTGTATAAGGTAAACTAAAATAATATTAACTTTTGGAGACTAAAGTACTAAAGTACTAGTGTAGGATTCTAAATTTCTACTTATAACCTTGTTCCTTTGTAAGAAACATTCTGACCTAAAAAATATCTTTTGGAAAATCACTTGTTTTTAAGTTAATTAATTTAAATTGATAACAGGTTTAGTTTTAGGAACCCTAGCTGTTTAAGAAACAGTGCGTATCACTATAAACTAAGAAGTCTTCCTTTTGGCCTGCTACATTCTAGTCTGAGAAATGATGTCTTTGTTAGTCAGGGTGAGCTAGGTTATTTGGTAGTAACACACAATCCTCCAAATGTCAGCATCTTAAAAGAAAAAAAAAAAAAGGAAAGAAAAGCTTATCTCTTATTCATGGTGCATGTTCATTGTGAGTTGGCTGCAGCTCTGTTCCATGTCATCTTCACTCCAGGATCCAGGCTAATGAAGAAACTTTTCACTTGAAAATTGCAATACTTGTGGAGGCAGGAAATGATAGAATGGCAAAGCATCCTTTACTCTGAAAGCTCCCACTTGAAGTGATACATATCCTTTCCAGTATTTCATTGGCCAAAGCAAGTCATATGCCACTCCTACATTCAACAGGGTGAGGCTATTTAATCCTCTCAGAGGAAAGACTGTACATTTTTGTGAATAGTTATACAATATAGCACAGCATAAAAACTGCTACATTTTTTGTAAGTGTTCTTGGGAGGAGTATTTTAAAACTGAGAGTCAGACATTATATTCACAGAAAATTATGTCCAAACAATGATGAAAAAGAAACACATGTTCTGAGAAATATGTCTGTGTTCTATTGTAAAGCAATTTTCCTCAAGTATGATTATGGAAGCACTGTAATTTCTTGCTGCTTCTCTTGGTCTACTCCTCTCAATGACTCCCCTTTTGTCCTGGTGTCAGATTTAACCTCCCAGCCTCCTGACCTGACACTGCAGGGCAGCAGTGCCAATATATCTCTGCCAGTGTGACCACTGGGTCTTGTGGTCTCTGTCCCTTTGTCCTGACCCAGCTCTTACCATAAGCAATGGAGATAAATAACACTGACTTAATATAAAATAGTCTATTTGTCCTGTAGTGTTTTCCTTCCTTAAGGAGTATCTTTTTACAAATGGAAGCAACTATTTTCCTCTCTTTTTTCCTTAAAGTATACGTTCTTGGTAAGGACAGTGAAAGAGTACCTGAGACATTACTTAGCTGTGGTTCTCTCAGGATTTGACAAGTTACTTAGCTTTTCCTTTGATGTGTGATAGGTTATTAGCTTTGAGCTTTTCACACTGCATATGGGAAGCAATAGCATGGAAAATCTGAAACATGATTTATATTTATAATTTTGAAATGATTTTTTGTTCATAGTACATTTACCTTCTTAACAAAATTTGATCTTATGAGTATTTAGTTTGTCTTCCCAGAGGAGGCTATGTGCAATTGTGGGTATAGGTGTGGTTCATGGCAAATTGTTGACTGGACGGTTTTTCCTCAGCCTCCCGCTCTTGTTATTTCTGCTTTTGCAACTGATCAGTTATAACCTATCTAGACCATCCACTGTAATAGTGCACATGACTTTTTTTCTCTCCCTCAACAGCAATGGATTTGGGTTCTTCCTGTGGTAACATTTGCTCCATAAAAAGATCTTTTCCAGACCATCACAACCCTATTTTAAGATTTGCTGGTTGATTAAACAAATCTGTGTAAAAATGATAGTGGATTTATACATTTTCCTTCCATTGTATGGTATTTGCCTTTGAATGAAGGTTTTCTGAAGACTGCTTTAATCCATGTCAGCACAAAAGTAGAAAATTTGTCAGACATCAACTTCTGTGTGTGGATATAGCCATCACTTATGGATTTATTTCTTACAATACCAGTAGAATACAACCCTTCTATACATTCAGTCTTCATCTGTTGAATGCCAAATATGTGTCAAGTATGAGGGTAAGAGAGAAATAAATAGTTTTTGCCTACTAGAGGATCCCAACCAAGTGTGAGAGGAGACACAGGAAGAAACAAAGCAACTATACAGACCCTGTAGTTGTAGTGTGAATTAAGTACTATGGGAGCACTGACATTTGGAGAGGTTCTGGTAGGCTTTCTAGGGTAAGGTCATTGAGCTGAATCTTGAGGAATGGGTAAGAGTTGTTCCAGTGGAAAAGAGACCAAATGGAAGAGGCAGTCTGGGAAAGGGTGGTGCAGAACATGGAGGGGAGAAAGAAGGAGGCTTTTTCAGGGAGTTGCTTGCATTCTGACTTGGCTGGAGCCAGTATGTGCATGGTATGGGAACTGGGAAATAAGATTAGAAAGGCAGAGACCAGATGGAGAGTAACTAAAGGATTATAAATGTGGTAGAGATTTGCGCTTTAAAGACAATTGTATGAAATTTGCATGCCAGAGAAAAATTGACCTCAGATTAAGAAGAAAAAAACCTTATACAATCCTAAAACATACCAAACATAGTAATCAATGATCAATGGAATTGATTTAACTTTTGATTAACAACTAATATTTATTTGAAATTTACTCTGAACAAAACTCCTAATTTGTATTTTACTTTTATAAAAAATAAATATTTATTCATTTATTTGAAAGAAAGAGTAAGGGAGAGAGCGAGAGAGCATGGGAGGGGAGGGGCAAAGTGAGAAGGAAAGAGTGAATCGCAAGCAGACTCCCTGGTGAGTGTGGAGTCTTATGTGGGGCTTGATTCCATGACCTGAACCAAGATTAAGAGTCAGGTGTCCAAATGACTGAGCCACCTAGATGCCCCTGTACTTTCTAATTTAATGCTCACAAGAACCATGTGGGATAGGTAAAATCATTTCCATTCTATGTCCAGAGAAGTTAAATAATTTGTTATATAAATTAAGGAATGATGGAGCCAAGATTTTTTTTTTTAAGATTTTACTTTTTTTATTCATGATTCAGAGAGAGAGAGAAAGAGAGAGAGACAGACAGACACACACTGGCAGAGGGAGAAACAGGCTCTATGCAGGGAGCCCAATATGGGACTCGATCCCAGGACTCCAGATTCATGCCCTGAGCGGAAGGCAGACCTTAACCGCTGAGCCACCCACGCGTCCCTGGAGCCAAGATTTGAATCAAATTCTGATTGACCACGAATCTAATGCTCCTGCCATGATCCTTTTTATTTTTTTCTCTCTGCTTTTATAATTCATACTCAGGACATTGGCAGGGAAATGTTTCTATAGACATAGTTCTTTAAAGAAGGATTTTTCTGGTTTAGTGTTTTGTGCTGAGTCCTAGTTTAAGGATCAAACTGTAGGACTTAGATTGGCTAAGAAAAATAAGAGTATGGAGAATTGAATGGGGATGTAAGCCCGTCTCATGAGTATAGTCTGCTGAGAATAACTCATTTATAAGTAAAAAGATGATAGCAATATGATAGAAGAATGTCATCTGTAAGCAGACTTAGAAAGTTCATAGATAGATGTGGAGTAAGTAATGATACAAACTTTACCAGAAAAAAAAATTCCCCATAGTGCTAAATTAACATGTACTGCTCATGATTGAATAAGGTACACCAAAAGAAGAAAGAAGAAGAAAAACAGTATGATAAAAAGAGGAATTCAAAACCCCAAAGTGGGAGATCCCTGGGTGGCGCAGCGGTTTGGCGCCTGCCTTTGGCCCCAGGGCGCGATCCTGGAGACCCGGGATCGAATCCCACATCGGGCTCCCGGTGCATGGAGCCTGCTTCTCCCTCTGCCTGTGTCTCTGCCTCTCTCTCTCTCTCTGTAACTATCATAAATAAAAAAAAAAAAAAAAAAAAAAAAAAAATTAAAAACAAACAAACAAAAAAAAACAACAAAAAAAAAACAAAACCCCAAAGTGGGGCAGCCCTGGTGGTGTAGTGGTTTAGCGCCGCCTGCAGTCCAGGGCGTGATCCTGGAGACCCTGGATCGAGTCCCACATCAGGCTCTCTGCATGGAGCCTGCTTCTCCCTCTGCCTGTGTCTCTGCCTCTCTCTCTCTCTCTGCATATGAATAAATAAATAAAATCTTAAAAAAAAAAAAAAAAAAACAACCCCAAAGTGTTATGGGTAGACTTTGGTCATCCTCCAATATCCTCTCAGATGCCTACCTGCTTGTATATTGCTAGTTTTCAAGCATGGAAATTTCATTAAATTTTCTGAGGCCAATAAAATATTTTTATGCCTGTTCAAACACTTTCTTGATAGTTATATTTATCTAACATATTGAAAAATTCTTTTAATTTCAGAAAATCTTTTAGTTTTCCCTATCAAACTATCATTGCTTAAATAGCAAAATAATAAACATTTATCATTTATTTCCTGCATTTCTAAACATCTTCCAGGTCACTGTGTAAAAATGTCTTAATATTTCTTTTATAATGCAATTTTTGTGGTACATTTCAAGTTGCAATGATGTCTAGGTTCCTAAAATATATCTTTAGCTTTTAGGCTGTACTAAGAAAAGATGATATAATGTTTTTTAAATTACCTAGTTTTAAAAGTACAAAAATACCAACAAATACATTAAACCTATGATAAATATGAGTATAAAAATGGCTTTAATTTGCTGTATAGTTTGCCTCTTAAAAGCAGACATGGAATGTTACAATATTGATTATGTTCTTTATTCATTAGAATTTTACTGATTTCCATTGAGTTATCTGATTGAAGATGTTTACATACTACAGTTACAGTTTTTCTCCTGAATAGGAATTCATTCCAAGGACCATTACAAATAAAATTCTACTTCAATTAATTTTTAGGCATCCATTTCTTGTTAGGTTTGCCATACTTGATGTTGAATGATGCAAGCTATCACCTATTAGTTCTTTACTATTTAAGTAAAGTGATAATTTATAACATGATAAACCACATATATAATAATTTAATTTTGCTTAGTTATGGTTTCATATTGTGTTAATGTGACATGTACCTATAATGTTCCATATAATTTATTTTAATATTCTAAAGACTATGGAAAAATTTTACTTTAGAAATCTCAAAAGCAGAGATAAGATAACTTTCTTTAAAAGCCTAAAGGAACATTTAAATTATCCTCATTCACCAGAAGAATATAATAGAACCACTTTTTTTATTTTAAGGGATTAACTCTGAAGAAAAAAGTAGGTTGAAAATTTCTTGAAAGAAAATCAAAGCTTTATAATTTCAATGATTATCTAAATATTGCAAGAAGATCATTTTTGGTGATAAAATATGAAAACAAAAACCTCCATTGACTAAAGTAAAACTCAATACCTATTCTTAAAAAAAAAAAAAAATACCTATTCTTATCCACATGATATTGAGGATAATGATAGAAAACTTTCATAATTTTTTTAGCGCAACCATTTAGCTCAGACTATGAACTAAAGTATATACTTATATCAAGAATCACTTATTATGCCTTGTCTAGTAGAAGTATAATTGCTATCTCAAAGAAGAAATTGATAATTCAGCCTAATTTCATCTGTGTTTAGGAAAATCATGTGATATTTAGTGGAAAGGAGAAATTAAAAGTAAAAAGGACACAAAGAAATATTGGGGGGATAGCTATGTTCATTAATATGATTAGGCTCATGGTTTCATGGGTATATACACATGTTAAAACAAAGTAAAACATATTTGATATGCATGCAGTTTTTTTATATGTCAATTATACCTCAATAAATATGTTAAAAAATGAAAGGATTGTCATAACAATAAGCTCATATAGAGATTTAACTTTTAAATCATTTTACTCATTGTTTACATGTTTGGGAGATAATTCATGAGTCTTCTACATTTTGGTTGTCTTATCAGAAGAGGCCCTGACTACCTTTGTTCTAGGTTACATTTTCAATGATGTTTGAATAGTAAATAGCCTTGGCAGATAGAGATGTGTCTCCTTTTAAAGAGTAGGTTTGTTTACCATCTGGAATGATAAAGATAACATCCTCCTCTGGGGCAAAGGGCAAGCATGCATACTGCCCGTTATATAGGCATGCATTCTCCAAGCTCCCTATGCTTGGGGTTTCTCTCTGTAATGAAACCTATGGCACGCACCTTCTTGACATCACCCTTAGGAATGGAGCTTTGGGAA
This sequence comes from Canis lupus dingo, assembly GCF_003254725.2. Lineage (NCBI taxonomy): Eukaryota > Metazoa > Chordata > Mammalia > Carnivora > Canidae > Canis > Canis lupus. The sequence goes on along the minus strand of NC_064250.1, from coordinate 22,136,538 downwards.
CGTGATGCAAATACGGATACTCCAGCTACTGTATTGCTGTGAGAAATAAACTGGCATTTGTCTGTCTCAAAGGTTTTCCTAGATGCCTCGGCTTTCACTGGTGGTTCTTCTAAGCTGAAATCCTAAGGTGTTCACTGGGCTGCTATAGATGTTCAGTTTCAACACCAGCTTTGTAGAACTGAAAATGGACATGATCATTCTGCAAAATGGGCAGAAGTCAGGCCACTCTCATACCTTTGGCCCTTTATGAACATTGTTATATCTTTACTAACTCTAGACTGCCATGGATGTCCTAGCTGGTACTCTGTCACAGAGAAAATTATGACTGGAAAATTAAAAACATGCCTCTTTAGGCCTGTGAAACTATGGAAACAAATTATAGCTGCTGTTTCAACTGTCTGGGTCACTCATGTAGGTGCCCATGATAAGGGCTCATTCTATGATGAGAATGGTGAGAATTAAGCTACAGATCAAGCTTGCTTGGATCAGATTGTTATCATTGCTTCCTGGATCCATGGCAACACACCCACCATCATAGGTTGGGTGCAAAGTAGATTAGGCTTCTGAAATAGAGGCTGCTCCTGCATAGAAGACTTTTAACTCCTGCTGAAATCCCAGGACCTTCATGTTTTTTGACTTTTACTGTAAACAAACTTTAAAAAGACCACATCCAAACCTTGTATGAATTTTTATATAACAATTTATCACTTGTTTGATTGATACATTAAATGTTATTTTAACTGGTTTTTACAGAAATGAATTAAAATGTACCTGATTAGAATCAAAGACTTCTCAAAGAATTTTTTTTTTTTTTTTTTTTTAAAGAATTGTATTTTAATGGTGACAAGTGGTAGAAAAGGGATATTCAAAGTGTAACTAGAAGGAAAGAGCCAGAGATCAGGGGGCAGCTGGCTTGGGGTTGAGGCTGGACTCATCACAAATGGGTTATGCAATCTCAAGGAGTTCAGATGACCTGACTAGGCTTCATGGACATCATCTGCAAAACAGGGTTGGTTAGGTAAGATTGTTTCTGTGGGCTCTTCTGTTGTGAGATTGAATTATTCTCTGTGAGAAGGATTTTTCCTGAGATAGCTTTTCTTATAGCATGGATTTGAGAGGCCCGAAACTTTACATATAGAAAGAGATTGCTTTTGTCCATATTGCTGCCCAGATATTTTTTCCCTCCCCAAATATATGTCAACCCAAAAGTTTTTTTCTGTCAATCTGCGAAACATAGAAAATATAAGCTCTTTTTCCTCTTTGTATTTTTTGGGTCATAAATTAGGCTTTGTGAAAGTGCTCAGTTACCATGGTGATACCCGCTAAATAAATGTAAAGGAACAGAATTCTCCCTTTTAAATATAATTTATGCATTCATAGCACATCAAACATGCACTAGATTCATTGACTTCTTTAGCATCAAAAGTACCTGATGATAATGCCAAATTTATCATACTTTCTTCTTAAAGGGAGCAGGGACTAATGATAAGTAAGTTTTGAGATATATAATAGAATATATGCAGATTAAAAAAGATGTTTATGAATTTAAGGAATCTAAACTATATAGCTGTGGGTAAGTATATAGTGTATACCATCTAAAGTGTGTTATTTCAATTCTAGTCTTATGTTTTTGGACCAAAACACCTCTAAAGAAAATATTTCTTTTAGTTCTTCCTTTATATGGTCAGATATATATTCCTTATCAGAATAAATTTGATTTCCTATTTGCAAGTATAAATGAATAGAAATTGAGATAGCTCTAAAAGCATATATGAATTTGGGTGCTATTTAACATTTTTTGCAAAATGCACTGTATCTGGTATCTCCAAAAACAGCATTAGAAGTGGCAAATTACAAACATGATAGTAGCCTAAATTATTGTTCATTTCTTTTTGTGGGAATGAATTAAGTGACTAGTAAACTAGGAGAGGACTAGTAATAGTACCTTGAACTGATTTTTAAATTTTAGTGAATAAGAAAAAATTTTATTGTTTTTTATTTTTTTAAGAAAAAATTTTTTGAATAAAAATAAGGTGTAATGTTTGTAGAATACAAAAGAATATGATTTAGGAGGAAATCTAAAATTTGTCCAAATAAGGTTAATTGTTATAAGGGTCATAGCTGAAAAATGATGGTATCATTTTTTAAGCTGATAGGAAGGATGTGGCAAAAGACTTCAAAATTTCACTGTGGCTAAGTCAATGCGGGGCATATGGTGGGAAGCGTTTCTATTCCTTGTGCTTCCTTTCATGGAGAGGGCATAGGTTAACATTCCTGCCCTCTGTAGTCCTGCATTCCTCTTCCCTGAAGGGAGAGGAGTGGCGTAATCTGACTGGTGAACTCCCAGTGCTATGACTAACTGGGTAAATCTAATTCTGTGATTTGGTCTTAAGGATGCCCTACATTTTCAGATTCAACTCATATTCTGTAATATCAGTTGTATAGTAAAATAATTTTTGATAATTGATCATTTTGAAAAATAATATGAAAAATAATTTTCATCTTTAGGATTTATTTGTTACTGCAGCAGAGCCTAGTCAAATGGGACTAATACAACACATTTGTCTGAATTATCTGTCTTAAATACTAGTAGTTCAAATAATTCTACTTAATGGCACTTAACATAATAATCTGTACAATTCCACTCAGTTTTTTTCTTTTCATTTCTGATTTGTGTTTCCAATTTCTTCTTCCCCGTAGGCACTCATTCTAATGTGCTTTTTTGAATGGCCTTGAATATTTATGTACCATTTCAAAATATGATTGTGTTGTGAATATTTTCAAACTTGCATAAATGTTATATATGAAGAGCTATGTAACTTTTTCCAATTTTTACATTTTTTTAACTCAAAATAAAATTACTCCATATCTATATCCAGAGATTTGCTTCTTTGTACAACATTTGAGCTTTTGATAGACTTGCTTCAGGAAACCAGAGAAATGTCTGAGAAGAGATAGTCAAGAAAACAAAATGCTGAGTGGTGCTTATGTGAGAGTATGAGTATGTCTATTAGAGGGTTTGTGGCAGGGTGCCTGGGTGGCTCAGTCAGTTAATCCTCTGCCTTTGGCTCAGATTATGATCCCAGGGTCTGGGATTAACCTCCCTGTGGGCTCCCTGTTGGCTCTCTGGGGCTCAAGCCCGGAGTTGGCTCTCTTCTCAGTGGGGAGCCTGCTTCTCCCTCTGCCTGCGGCTCCTCTTGTTTGTGCATGCACTCTGTCTCTCTGCCAAATAAGTAAAGAAAATCTTTAGAAAAAAGGTAGAATTGTGTCTTTGCTTCTTGTGTATCCTGCATGTGGTGGGTATAAGAAAAACTTGCAGGTGAGCTGGCTAGGTGAATCTAAATTCAGTTCCAGGTGCATGCAGCTTTTTTTTTTTTTTTTTTTCAGTTTCTTTTTGGGTGAATTTGGTGGCATAAAGGAAACGAAAATGAAAACTATTTAAGTGAGAAATAGGAAATAGACACAGCGAGAAGGCTTTTGGAGTACTGGGAAAGAGCCAGGAACTGACCTTGAAAAATATTCCTCCCTCCCAACCCTTAAAGCCACTGACTGACACATAAAGGAAACTTCATAGAAACACAGACTATAGTACCCATGGAATGTGGACTTCGACAATGGTTATTTGACCAGAACTAGAAATAAAATCCTACGACTTTGAGAGAAAATTTTTAGATTTCAAAAATAACTTTTATTTTTTGAATACCTACTATGTTCTATGTATTTCACATATATTGGTAATATTTAATCTTTATACAAATTCTGTGAGGAAGATAAAATTTTTATTTTCATTTTATAGCTGAATAAGTTGAGGATTCATTATTATTAGAGTCAAGCCCAGGATTTAAAATCAGTCTGTTTTTGTGTGAAATCCATGTTCTTTCTAGTTTGTGATGGTACCTCTCTATTTTAAGAGAACATGTTCAGGGATTTCTCCTTGCATTTAATATATTGGAGCACTGCTGACACACAAGTCAGAAGTGAATAACTTGGGGGTGCCTGGGTGGCTCAGTCTCTTGAGCCCCTGACTCTTGGTCTCGGCTCAGGTCATGATCTCAGGATCCTGGATCAAGCCCAGGTGGGCTCCTTGCTCAGCCTGTAGACTGCTTGAGGATCTGTCTCCCTCTCCCTCTGCCCCTTTCTCTGCTTGTATATGCACATGTATCATCTCTCTCCATCTCTCTCTCTCAAATCAATCAATTTTTTTTTTTTAAAGAAATGAACAACATGGCTTTGCAGACAAGACAGTGAGAAAAGAAGTGGGTTAAGATTGAGTTGGGGAAAAAGAACTTTGTACACCCACACTAAGTGGGATTCAATGACTGTTGAATGGAAGTTTGCTCAATGAACCACAGCAGAACCACACCCATGTGCCATTTATAATTTGGTGTATATTTATAGGGATTACTTGTTACTTAACCTAAGGTGGTTCTTTCCATTACATGCCTTTAGTTTCCCAAAATAATAGTTTTGTTGACCATTTGAAGTCCCAGTGTAAACGCATAAACAAGGAATCAGACATTCCTTAGGCATTGTAAAGGAACAAACCCTGAACTAAATGGACTCAGCTAGGTATAGCCACTAAACTATGCTTCTGCTGAGCATCTAGGTAAGCAATCAGTTTTGAAATAGAGCCAAAAAAAAAAATGACTTTTGTATTCCTTTTGATGGTCAGGCTTTCTAATTTCTATGTGAGTAGATACTGGAGTGTGCCCAAAATATTTAACAGCCACATTATTTCTTTCATTTGTTTCTTGTCTATTTCTCCTTCCTGTCTTTCTTACTTAATACTCAGATCTCTGCTCCTCTTTTTAGAATTTCTTTCCTTTTATTTCAGTAATTAGCAAGTTAATGATAAATTTTACTAAATGCATTACTCAGACTCTATGAGGGGATTTAAAAGATACTCCCATTCTACAAAAGGAGAATAATCATTATGCAGGAAATCATTAATCATGTAAATATTCAATAAAATTATATGTGCACATAATATCTAAGGAAGAGAGAGAATTTACGTTAGGATCTTCTGGATTTTACCTTTTTGATAAAAATGCAACTTTTTCTTTCTTCTAAATCTTTCCCCCCTTCTGAGGCTTTTAGCAGACCATTTTCTTACACCAAAAGAAGTAAAGAACTGTCTGAAGGTGAACTCTTTGTCCTGTTCTTTTCAAATGGAATAAGGAGCCTACTGAGACCATTTCAATGAAAAGTTAAGCTTGATGTGAGTCAGAATAATGGCTTATATTAGCCAAAACAGAAGGCTCCAGGCCTGTGTGCTGCCACTGTTTGTATACCTCAGTGCCAAATATTATATGTTTAACTTCTATCATGAAATAACAGTTAGATATTAGGAAGTCATTTAAGATTCTAGATAATTTTTTAAAAATGCTATTTTGGGTCATGTTTTATTTCAAAATACAAGCGTGGTACAATTTATTAATTGATAAATTTATCTTTATTCATTTCCTTTTTCAACTTAGGTGAAATAGAAGATGATTTATTTATTATTTATTTATTTAATTATCTCATTAAACTTTTGTTTTTATGGGTCTCAAAATTCTGTGACAGATTTTTGGTCGTTTCCATTAAAAAGTATTGACTTTAAAAACTAATAACTTAAAACTGCCACACATGCACAAAAAATCCCAAATGGTCCACAAAATATTCTCCTTTCCTTCTGAAGGTTTTATAATGCATTGTTATCATTAACCAGTCTTTTACTATTAAACTTAAATGGCCAATTGACACAAACAGTTCTGAGACTGTTCTTCCACCACTGATTAAGACTGGGGTGGCAGGTATTGGGGATAATATTCATTTAGTCTTCTGAGCTTTCTGGGCAGACTTGGTGATTTTGCCAGCTCCAGCTGCCTTCTTGTCCACTGCTTTGATGACACCCACAGCAACCATCTGTCTCATGTCACGAATAGCAAAATAGCCCAGAGGAGGATAGTCAGAGAAGCTCTCAACACACATAGGTTTGCCAGGAACCATATCAACAATGGCAGCATCCCCAGATTTTAAGAACTTGGGACCATCTTCCAGCTTTTTTCCAGAATGACAATCTATCTTCCCCTTCAGCTCAGCAAACTTGCCAGCAATGTGAGCTGTATGACAATCTAGCACAGGTGCATATCCAGCACTGATTTGGCCTGGATGGTTCAGGATATTCACCCGAGCCATGAAGCCAGCTGCTTCCATTGGTGGGTCACTTTTGCTGTCACCAGCCACGTTGCCATGACGAACATCTTTGACAGATATGTTCTTGACATCGAAGCCCACATTGTCCCTAGGAAGAGCTTCACTCAAAGCTTCATGGCACATTTCAGCTGACTTTACTTCAATTTTAACATTGACCGGAGCAAAGGTGACCACCATGCCAGGCTTAAGAACACCAGTCTCCACTTGGCCCCTGGGAAAGTACCAATACCACCAATTTTGTAGACATCCTGGAGAGGCAGACACAAAGGCTTATCAGTTGGGGCGAGTTGGTGGCAGAATGCAATCCAGAGCTCCAAGCAGTGTGTTCTACTGGCATCTGGCATTCCCATCTTTACGGGTGACTTTCCACCCCTTGAACCAAGGCATGTTGGCAATTGGCTCCAACATGTTGTCACCATTCCAACCAGAAATTGGCACAAATGCTACTGTGTCCGGATTGTAGCCAATTTTCTTAATGTAGGTGCTGACTTCCTTAACGGTTTCCTCATATATCTCCTGGCTGTAGGGTGGCTCAGTGGAATCCATTTTTGTTAACACCAACAATTAGTTGTTTTACACCCAGTGTGTAAGCCAGAAGGCCATGCTCACGGGTCTGCCCATTCTTGGAGATACCTGCTTCAAATTCACCAACACCAGCAGCTACAATCAGGACAGCACAGTCAGCCTGAGATGTGCCTGTAATCATGTTTTTGATAAAGTCTCTGTGTCCTGGGGCATCAATGATGGTCACATAATACTTGCTGGTCTTGAATTTCCACAGGGAGATACCAATGGTGATACCATGTTCACCTTCAGCTTTCAGTTTATCCAAGACCCAGGCATACTTGAAGGAGCCTTTTCCCATCTCAGAAGCCTCCTTCTCAAATTTTTCGATAGTTCTTTTGATCCTACCACATTTGTAGATCAGATGGCCAATAGTGGTAGACCTGCCCAAATCTACGTGTCCAGTGACGACGATGTTGATGTGAGTCTTTTCCTTTCCCATTTTGGTTTAGGTTTAGTGGTGGTTTTCACGACACCTGTGTTCTGGCAGCAAACCCGTTGTGAAAAAGCAATAGAAGATGTTTTATATAGAATTTATTGGGATCATACAGAAGATAGAAGTTCTAGCAAAGGTTTGCTTCAGGTGGAAAACCTAAATATATTGTTAATCTCTCCTCTCTAAATATAAATATATATATATATATATATATACACACACACATATTATATTTTATACATATATTATATATTATAATCTAGTGTATATATAATATATATACTTACTCCATTGCTTTTTGATATCTATATAAAGTGGAAAAAGGCATATGGTTAAGAAGTTAGAAAACACACTGACTACTTTGAAATCAAGTGACCTTGCTAAAAACAGTATTCATGACTGATTTTTTTTTTGACAAAACAAGAAATACTGATAGAGCAGTTTATGATATATATATATTGGCTGTATGACAGTGCATTAAAACAATAATGTTTGGAAGGAAAAATACCACATAAATACTCAATAGTTATTTGATAAACATTTGTTAAGTTAAGTAATTTGGAAAGTAATTTGTTAAGTAATTAAAGGAAAAATGAATGATAGAACTGCATCCATCATATAACTGCATGAAACTTCCAATTATTTTAGAAGCCCTGCTAGTAAAATTCAGGTGTTTTCCTGAACAGTTGGTACTGTACATGAATGATGACTGATTGGTTGAAATAAAATTCCATTCAATTCACAATTCTTCCGTAGTGATTGTAATGGTAGAATAGTGTTGGTGAAAATGATATTCCAATCCTCTGGTCATGAAATTCTGTATACTCAAATTAAGATAGTGGCAATGGGTTTAGAGAGAAATCTATAGATAGAGATTATACAATTAGAATGGATATCACTTCGTGGATAGTTGAGCGCGGGTGCTTTGGGGAGATTGTTCAGGTTTCTGGTTTATGCAACTGGATGGATAAATAAAAGACAGATGGATAAATAAAAGACACTGCAGGGACAAGGTTTGGGATCAGGGAAAATGAGTTCAGTTTTAAACAAGATGACCCTGGCCAGTGATCCGCTACATTTATCTCATTTTCTTTCACATTTATCATTATGGCTAAGTGTTGATAATTTGTAGATGTTTCTTTGTCAGTAACTTTAAAGAAATTTTTGTTAATACAATTGTCTTTCCAATTAGACTGTAAACAACTTCAGGGTAGACTCCTTTTATTTTTTTTCTCTCTGATGTATTTCCTAGGCTTCTAGAAAGATCCTGGTATAGTAGAAATCAATATTTACAACATTAATTTCCCCATGAGATATGTGAGCCTTTGATGGCAGACATAGTTTACCAACTATCCATCCTTACATTGAAAAAAAAAGAAAAAAATTCAAAACATGGAACAATAGAGATGATTTTGCAGGGGTTATTGGAAGATAAAATACAATTTCAAAATATACATTTTAATATTCTCTATTATTTATGTAAATTCAAGAAATATGGATAATAAAACATTTACAATTTTTTCGTTTCAGCTGAAAAAGAGGAAATAAATATCGGAGATAATCTAAAAACTGAATTTTGATTCATATCTTAATCAATGTTTCCTTTGTAAGAATTAATTCTTTCATTTTTGCTATCAATTAGGCAATAATAAAAGGGATGATATTCAGTCTGGTAAATGTAGTGGGAATTCTCACTTTTTGTGGGGGTATATATACCTTTAATGGAAAGCAATTTGGATCTATGTATTAGGACTTCTAAAATGTTTATTAACTTTGACTCACTTTAGGAACTAAGTAAAATGATCAAAACTTTTATTAATTCATTATTTGCAAATATGTTCATAACCTTATTAATATAATTAAAAATTTAAATTAACTTGAATGTTTAACCACATAGGCTTATTAAATTATTGTGTTGACTCTACCTTCTCTTCCTGTTCTCATTGTATCCAAATTAGAGTCCATTTTTCATTATAGTCACTCTCTTTTAAACTCTTCAGTACTTTGTTTCTTTTTTTGTTCTACTTCCCAGCAAAATTTCAACTCTGCAAAACTTCAACTACCAGCTTTCTCTATCCTGTATTGCTGCAACTAAGAATTATTGGAGAAAATCACTTATATTTAAGTTATCTTTAATTTTATCTGGGCCTTCAAACTTGGCAATTCCACTCACTTACACTTACCAAAGATTATTTCATACTTGCACACCTTCTCCAATCTTTTCAAATCTCTATTCTCTTTATTTTTCACTCTCCTTTATCTCTCCTGGGTGTTAGAGGATTACATTACTGCATACTATATAGAAAAAAGTAAAAGCTGTTACACAGTGACAACAAATCTATTAACTCTTTTATTCTTTTTGAGATAGTATGAAGGATTCCCATCTCCCAAGAAAGATGAAGTCCTCTGTGTGCTCTGGATTCCATCTTCTTGTATCTTCTCTAAGGCCTTGGTCAAGCAGTTGCTTTATGCTTCTCCTCCCTTTAATCTATGCTATCATTTTCAGCAAATCTGTTTTTGAGTCTTTCATCCTTTGAAACAAAAAACAAATGGGGTGTCTGATTTAGTTGGTTAAGGGTTGGACTCTTGATTTTGGCTCAGGTCATAAACTCAGGGTCTTGAGATCAAGCTCCACTTCAGGGTCTATACTCAGTGGGGAGTCTGCTTGAGATTCTTTCTCTCCCTCTCCCTTTGTCCCTCCCCTTGCTCATGATCTCTGTCTCTTAAATAAATCAATCAGTCAAACTTTAAAACACAAAACAAATAAACCATCAGTCACATTTTTCCTTGAATGTACATCTCTTTCTGATATACCTTTCATAGTCAAGATTCTCAAAAAAGCTATCTACAGATACTATCTTTACAACCTCATGCTTTACTTATTCTTATTTGGCTCCTGCCCCACCTCTTACCTAACCTCTCACTGAGCTCATTATGGACTCCATGTTTGTAAATCCAGTGAGTCATTTTCAATCAAAATACTTAATCTCTCGTGAACATGTTGAACTTCCCATCTTTGGAACATTTTCTTGGTTTCCTTGACACTACAGTACTTTGATTTTGCTCTTACCTCTCTATAAAAGGCTATTCCTTTTAAAAATACTTTTTCCTAAAACTTTATCTGTTTTTGATATTTAACTGTTTGTGTTTCCACTGCACTTCTTTGCTTATTTTACATATTCTTCCTAAATATCTCACTTATTCTGAAAAAATTAAATCATCAGATACCATTTATTTGTTAATGACTTCAATATTTTATTTATTTTTTTTTAAATATTTTATTTATTTATTTAGGATAGTCACAGAGAGAGAGAGAGAGAGAGGCAGAGACACAGGCAGAGGGAGAAGCAGGCTCCATGCACCGGGAGCCTGACGTGGGATTCGATCCCGGGTCTCCAGGATCGCGCCCTGGGCCAAAGGCAGGCGCCAAACCGCTGCGCCACCCAGGGATCCCATGACTTCAATATTTAATCTTCTACCCAGGTTCTTTTCTGAGGACCCAACTTGGTGCATCCAACTGTCAACTTCACATCTTCACTTTGGTGTCTCATGGGTAGCTCAAATTTCTTGTTTTCCCTGTTGAACTTTTGATTGTCCCCTTCAGATTTGCTCCTCCATCAGTCTCTCCCAGTTTAGCAAATGAAACCTTCATTGCTCAGTTTCTCATGCTGAGACTTATTCTACACATCAGCCTCTTACCTCCCACACTGAGTCCATCACCAAGTCCTATTGATTCTGCTTCCAAAATATATTTTGAATATGTCTCTCTGTCTTGGTCCTAACCAATAGCTCTAACTGGAATTATTACAATTGCTCTCTTACTGTCTCTCAGCTTTTATCTTTCTCTTCTGTAATCCATTATCTGCCCAGCAGCCACAGAGGTCTTTTTTAATATGCAAATCTGATCATAACACTTCATTTGTTTTCTCATAGCAGTTAGGATAAAACCCACAATCCTTAATATGCCCTAAAAGACCTTGAGAACACTGCCCCTGACTACCTTGCCAGCCTAATCTGCTGAACTCTCCCTGTTCCTGCCAGACTTTTAATGTTCCACAATTCTGACCTTTCTATCCATAAATCACTCTGGAGCTTTTTCTCAATTGGAGAACTTGCACATCTGTTTTGTTTGCTTACTCTCCTCTCTTTTCTTCACCAGGTTTACTTTTACTCATCCATCAGGGCTCATCTTAAATTGTGCTTCCCAGGAAAGCCTTTCCTTATCTTCCAGGTTAGATGAGTCCTATATTATTTGCTTTCATAGGAACTTGTATGTCTTAAAAATAGCTATCAATTGAAGTATTCATGTTTGTAATTAACAGTTTGGTCAAAGCCTCTCCACAAAGATCCATTCAAGACTGTGTACTGAGAATTTAGCATAGTGCCTGACAGGCATTAGGTCCTCAATAAAAATATTTTAAAATACAGGAGTCTGTATATTAGTATAAAATTGTTAATGATCACATTTTATAATTAATGATGTAAGTAAATGTTTATGATACATGTAATATAAAAACAAAGAATACAAAACAATATTTAGACTATGATCTCAATTTAGAAAAAAGTTATCTATTTATTTCCATGTTAAAGTGTCAAGAAAATCTCCCTCTTTCTCCTCAGATTTTAACATTTTTGGGAGAATTCTAAGTTTTTAGAATTTTAATATTGTAGGATGTAGGGATTATAGGTGCTTTTTATTCTTTATACTTTTTGGTATTTTCTACATTTTTCCACTGAAACCTCATTACCTTTATCATCAGAAAAAATAAAAGTTATTTAAAAAGAAAAAAATCAGTTCTGTATTCAGACATGCTTATTTCAGATCTTTTATATTATTGCCTTCAGCTTCCTTAAGCCTTTGCAAATCTCCATTTTAAAAAATATGATGCATCTTACTACAGTACAAAACATCTTTGTGCTCAATGATCAGCTGCATGGAGAGGATATATCAGCTCAAAAATATGATGCTTGTGAATCATAAGGCACCAAGGTTTGTAACACTGATCCAACTAGCAGGAGAATTAGTCAGGGTCACTGAACAAAGACAATTTGTTCAAATATATTCAGTAAACTGCTCACTGGGATATGAACAAAAATCCCTTATCTTTGGGAAATGCATGGCTTATTTATTAGTGCAGTTTCTTTGAGAAAAAGATACAGGTAACAAGCTGTGAAAGTCTTCAGCTGTTTCATTCTTTACAGTACAGTGCTTAAACATTTAAAAAGAAAACCCTAATTTGCAAAGTTACATTGACATTGTAATTTTTGCATATTTAATAAACCTTAGCTACTTTAACTGAAAAGTGGAATTTTTCATGGAATGCTACCCTTTTCATTTCTGCATACATCTTAGATTTAATTTGGCATGGGACGCATCAACCTTGGCTCTTAGAGACAAGGTTAGAATCTGTAGTGCATGAAAACGAGCTCTTCTAAACACTTTTTTTTTTTTCATTTGCTACACATTCTGTGTGGCTTTGGAGAGAATACAAAGAATGAGAATGATCCTTATTCCTAGTTTGACAGAAAATTATTAGAGTAAATGCAAATATTTTCTTTTTTAGAATAGAGCAGATAGGCACTTCTCTACACCCTGTTAGAATGCCAACAGGGTAGGATTTGTACTGTAAAGTAAAACTGTAATTGTAGAGGTTTTACATGTTTTGAATAAAATTGTTATTTTTTTTGCTTTGTTTTTAAGATTTTATTCATTTATTTGATAGAGCACACAAGCAGGGGAGCAGCAGGCAGAGGGGAGCAGCAGGCAGAGATAGAAGCAGGCCCCCCACTGAGCAGGGAGCTTGATACGGGGCTCAAACCTGAGGGCTTTGGGCTCAAGACCTGAACCAAGGCAGACGCTTAACCAGCTGAAGCATCCAGGCACCCCAGCTCTTATGGTTTAATGTATACTCTTCTGATTTTTTGGTTTTGTTTTCAGTAGAAATTCAGACTAGCTTCAGTATTATCAAAAAGATAATCTTTAGCTTGATATCCAAAAATTTTAATGCTGTTTTGAAAAATTTCAGATATATAACAAAGCAACTTTTTTGGTTAAATTTAAGATATAAGGAAATCCAATTCTCTAAATGATATTTACATTATTACTCAATTTTTCCTTAAAAAAGAAAGATAAATTATCTGCACTTCTGGTGATATATATCCAGTGTACCCATTTGCAGGAAACTCATTAATAAAATTAGCTTTCTTTGAAATCTTGCCTTGTAATTCACATGCAAATTATGACTTGAATGAACCTAGAAAAAATTTAATGAAATTCATAGTAAGGACACTTTGTTGCATGTGATATCATCTGGCTTAAAGGAGAAAGGAATTTATTGACTCAAAAAACTGAAAATTTCAGGCATAGGTCTGACTTCAGGCAAAGCTGTATTTGAGGACTAAAATAAGGTCTTTAAGATTTGGTCTCTCTTTATCTCTCAGTCTTGTTCTTTCTTTTTTCTTTTCCTTTTTTTCTTTTGCATATGCTTCATTTCATGAAGGCCAAACAATAGACCTTTCTCTGCTCCCTCCCTCTTTCAGGGCAAAAATTTCTCATTCCTAAAATTACAAAGAAATATCCCCGGGATTGAGTTTGTTCCTAATTTGGGTTCTCTAAATTAAATCACTCTGTTCATCATGTGTGATACTCTGATGGGCAGTACCTGAGGCACAAGCAAGCCCAGACTCAATGGTGAGATCAACCCACCATCTCTATATGAATTGAGAATAAGGAGGGGAAGGTATCTCTAACTGCTGTTATGTGAATATGGGAGATTTGACACAGGAAAAAATATCAGTTACCCAATATAACTTCATATATTTTTCTATATGGAAGTCATACATACATATATATGTCCATATATAGTTGGACAGATTAGGAGAGATGAAAGTTTTGGGAAACATCCAAATTTTGACATCATTGAAGGCAGGAGACTATTTTCCTGATACCCTGCAAACCTACTATGGTAGAAGATGAAGAGGGTTATGTCTCTCAGATGACTGCTATTGACTAAGCTACTGAGAAATCATTGTGAAGGGTACCTTTTGATCAGATGGGGATTATGTGGAATCATGTCTAGGTGTTCCTTTTCATTGAACATGTTAATTTGAGTACCTTTTATGAGCAAAACAATCTTAGGAATTTAAAAAGTAGTCAATAGTGAAGCAGTAGGTTATCTTGGTATCCCCAAATTATGAGGTTTTTATCATTTATTGCTAATCTAGGGCAGCTTGTATGACCAATACAATGTTATATTGGAGGCACATAGGATTAGGAACATTTTTAGTATTTCATCTTATCTACCTTGGAATTGACCTAAGAAATCTAGAGAGCCTTAAGACCCACCAGGAGCTCTTTAGGAATAGAATGTATAGAACATATTTATAATTTTGTTTAGATATAGTCCTTACATTAGGCATTCGGTTGAGTAGTGTGAGAAGGGAGATATTTGCAAGTAATTATGGGACTATCTGTGAAGTAAGTTATCCCTTACAAATTTATTTTTGTAAGTTATTCTGGTAGTTATGTGTTGTTCTGCCTCTTCATTGATAGGTCTGTTTGGATGGACCTAAGTGTTCTATGTGAGGATGGGATAATAATCTCCTGGAGCTGTCATCAAAGCCATACTACCTGAGATCTTAGAGTCTCTTGAAATCTTGTGGGGGGTCCAGAATAAGCCTTATAAATCACCTGAGCCTAGGTTGAGTTTTCTCAAGTGAGTCTCACCGAAGATATTTTCCTGAGTCCATCTTGATCCAGATTTTTCCTTTTCTCAATTTCTCTTTTCTTTGAATTTCTAGTAAATAAGAAGGTGCAAGTTCTCTTTGGTCTGGAATTTAGAGTTCTTTAATTAGTATTTATCTTTGAGTAGTGATATGAAGGCCATTTGAAGTCTCCCTAATATGAGCAAGATGGTGCTGTGACACAATTGGTAGTTAGCAAGTCCCGCAATATTAGCGTTGTAAAGATAGGACTATTGGTGAGAATTTGTGTGAATTCTTACTTTTGCCCATACGAACTCAACACTGAAAAAAAAAATTTCATTGTATCTGTTAGAAAAAAACATTGCACGATTCTGAACTGTATATTTTGAAAATAAAACATTGTATTTATAGTTTTTTCCCTTGCTGATAGCATGGATAAAATGTAATTTTTATATTAGGCATCTTGGTTATTCTGAAAAGGAATCATAATGAAATGTTTTTAAGATTGTTTGTTCCAAAAACAAATTTTAGAAAGAAGTCTGCCTCAGTAAGGCTTTTAATTTTACCCCTACCAAGAGGAAATTATGTTTCTTGAAAAGAAAATGAGCATTTTTCCTCACCAGATTGAAATGAGGAATATCAGTAAGGGCTTAAAATTTGAAAAAGAAAATAAAGTGTCAACTATAGATATGATAGGTCCTCCCCTCCATCTGGTGATAGTGTTAGTGTAAATAAGAAATTGTTGAGCTGGATAATTTAATTGAAAAGCAGATGATGCTGTCTTTCCTACTGACTAGGGTCTATTTCAAGTTCTCATTATCATAGACACAAAATGTATTGAAGAAAGTAAATAGGTCAATGAACCTCAAGTGCAATTAAGTTCTCATGTGTAGGGCAATAACTTTAGTCCATGTCTTCTGAACTTTTAAAATTACCCCAGTGAACAACAGCAACTTTTAATGAGACACAAGCAAGGAACACGGATTCTGTAATATGGGAAATCAGATAGCTATGGCCAAATCATTGCTCTGCTACACATAGGTTTACTCCATTTGCTCTTAATGAAGCATGGCCACTTTCTGTGTTCCTGCATTTAATTCTACTTTCTGTATGTGCTAGTTTCACCTTCCCAGGGATAAAGAGACGCATACATTCCAAAGAAATGAATCAATAAAAGTGAAGAAACATCTTTCTGGTCTAAGATTAAATAAGAGACAAGAGAGAAGAAAAGTCAGTAACATATATAGTTGAAAGATCTGTGAATTAGGAATCAGAAGTCTGGGTTAATTTAACTGTAGTTCTACCATTTAGGAGTTATGTGACTTTGGGTAAATTATTTAATTTCTCTTGTTCTTAATTACATTTTCTATAAAATTAAAGAGGTTGTTGAGATAATCCAACTTAATTTTACACAATGGTATCCAAATGAATTTTTTTAGTAACTGAATAATTTAAAAATCCACATTTAAAATAAATCAGGACCCTTTGTATTAAACTTGTCATTTGGGAGCCAAAATTACTTTTATTTTTGGTGCATAGTGATAAATAGACAATTTTGAATCCTGGAACAGGGAAGAGCTTGGATTTACTTAAAAGCAATCAAAGAAGAGCCTGAGATTTTAGGAACAGTGACATTGCACTCATTAATTGCTACCTGCCCCATTCTCCTGCTATCTCTAGCTTTCTTTCCTGGTGTTAACTCCCCAGTTTAAGTAATTGCAGACTTAGAACTGCACAAGTTTCATAAGTTTTACATTTTTATTTATTTATTCTTTTGTTTTGGACCTCATTTTCTTTGTACCTTGGGAAATTTCCTAGTACCAGGAATAGCTAGCAGTTTTTGAGAAGTATGCATTTGTTGTTGTTGTTTTTTAATTTGATCTTCATAAAAATCTTATAAGGCAGATATCATTACCATTATTATGTAACTTGTCCAAGGCCATGCAGTTAGTGAGAGGCAGAGTAAGGACTCAAACCCCAGTCTATCTGTTCCCAGAGCCCATCTTCTCTACAGTATAACACAGTGGCTTCCAAGGACAATAACAGCGAGTTATATCATGCTCACTATGTGTCAGGCCTAGTTTTTAGTGCTTTAGATATATCAAGACCCCTAATCCTTTGTAACAATTCTATGATGCATGTCCTATTAATATCCCCATGTGATAGATGAGAAGACAGGCACAGGGGAATTAGGTATTTTTCCCAAGATTGCAAAGATAGAAAGTACCAGAGCTGAAGTTTGAATCTCTGAGTGTGGCTCCACAGTCTGTGCTTTCTGCCATGACAGTACCTTCCTATCAAGCTACTACTCTTTCTGCAGAAGAACTTTAAGGATAATTCTGTTCTTAAATAAAAGTTATATTCCTGGAACATTTCCTGAATTAGTTATTTATTCTGACTTCCTTTAAAAAAATGAAGAATGGATTCTGTTAACACAAGACATAAAGTGAATGAAGTGGGGGAAAAAGAGGCCTGGGAGGGAGTATTGAAGAGAAGAGTTATGTATAGCAAGAGGGTTGCAAGTGGGTCCAGCTTATCTGGTAGTGATGGCACAATAAGAATAAAGTGAAGCTGTCTCTACTTGTTTGAATAGAGGTGAGTGTGTGTGTGTGTAAAACAATAGATGGAAAATTAGTAGAATGAGATATATTGATAAACAGTGGCTAATGTTTTGTGTGGGGACCAAACTGATTTTAGAGACCAGCAGATGCTGTCCTTGGTATGATAACTAATAGTGCTTGTCTGAGAGCTCTAACATGTTTCCATTTTCTTTGGCCTGGTTATTTCCAGTATGTGGTGCCAGCTTAAATTTGGGGGATTGTCCTCACTAACTTGAAGACATGATTTGGACCTGATTGGCTTCCCACCAGAGAGGTACTTGGGTCATCTCTAAGATATAGAGCATGCAGAACAGTATATTTTCACACTCTATCATTCACTAATCAAGAAAGTGAGCACAGTATAGTTTGGTGTTGTGATTCTCAAAATTTCCCTAAAGTATTGTTGCTGCAGGAGGTAGAGCAAATGAGAACTGTGAAACATCTCTATTGGAAGGATGTGTCTTATTACATCAAATATGGTCAACTTAGTGAGAAGGAGTTATGTGTGATATAGGACCTTGGGTAGTGTTCCATGATGTGGTAATGTGTATTTGACATTAGGAAAAATGTACTTTTACTGGGAGAAAAGGAAAAAGAACTTTTCCACGGTGAAAAACAATGTAACTTTACTGGGAGAAAAGAAAAAAGAAAGAAAGAAACTTTTCAAATGGAAAACAATCTAGAGCCCATACCATAGTCATTTGGGTATACAGCTTATAGAGGCAGCAGAGTTAGAGTAAACACCTACAGATAGGAACAGATATCTGATAGCAAGTCCAAGATGTGAGCTGTCTTTGAGAAAGTGCCAATGATCACAAGCATAGAATTATATTCCTGAATTGCAGGGAACTCCCATATACCATTTATTGTGACAGAGGCCTACAATGGCTTCAAATTCAGCAGGCAGTAAAAGAGCCTTCATGTTTCCATGTCTGAACTTTGGTTTATTCCAATACTCCACACATTTCTATGGGATGCTATATATCCTTCAAGAGTGGGGTAACTAAAAGTTTTAGATTCTAGAGTTAAGGATTTTAAATGGGCCCAAAGAGGGTTCCTGGAAGAGATGGAAGTTTAGGAGTGACTGTTATTGGCAAGAATATAGAGAATGAGAGCCCCCCCGCCACAAGTAACTTTTTTGTACATTAACTATGTATTTGGCCTAGTCATCCACTAGGAATCCGCTCCATTCCTTGGGATAGCTGTACTGCTATTGCTGGTTTAGGTGAAAGAATGCTAGATCCTGCTATGGCATGTTGATATGGCAAGGCTTCAGGATGGACTCTAGGTGGCAATGTTGTTGCTGATCATTAAACAGGACTTCCCAATTCCCCACTCCCTTTTCTAGATGTATGTAGTAGCATTACTTAAACAGCCCTCACTGTGTATCTGGTCTGGTAGTGTTATGTTTTATAATTTGTTTAAAGATTTATTTCTTTATTTTAAAGGGAGAGAGAGAGAGGAAAAGAGAGAGCACATGTGAGTGCACCAGTGGGCAGGAAAGAATCTCAAGCAGACTATCCATTAATCTGGTGCTGCCGACCAAACGCTTAGGGAAGATTGATACCAGCTTCAGTCTCTACTGGATTAGCCCTACTCTTTCCTTTCCTATTGTTTAGTGACTCTGTAAGTTTAAAAAAAAAAAAAAAAACTTTATTATCTAGTTGTTAAGTAATTATAATGAAATCTGCTGCAAATACCCTCTTGGAATCATTGTGTCCCAGCATTATTTTCAATAAATATATCTGCATTAAAAAAATTTAGTTTTAGTTCATAGGACTATTTAGTTCGTAGGACTCAATGCAGGCTCGACTTGGAGCTTGATCTCAGGACCCATGAGATCATGATCTGCACTGAAACCACCAGTCTGCTGCTTAACTGACTGGGCCACCCAGGTGCCCCATTTTACAAATTTTAACTCATTTAACCAACAAGCACATGGGACTGGCATAATTTTACATCTCTATCTTTTAAAAATTAGGAAAATGAGGCACAAAGAACTTAAGGATTTTGCCCGAGTAGCAGAGCTGGAATATGAACTCAGGTCATCTAGCTCCAGAGTTGTTACTCTTTAATTTATATGGCTTTACTGCTTCTTGTGGATAATTTTAAGGCTATGGAAAAAAGACACCCAAGGGAAAACCTGATCCAAGTTTCATGCATCCACTGAACAGGGCCCTGTGCTTACATTTTGTTGGAGCAGGCAACTTTTCCATAGTGTTTATCTTGTTAGATGTTGCACCATACCTAATATCTTTCCCTTAGGTCTCCTTCATACACAGGAAGGATGTTTTCTACTTCCAGGTGGATCTCAGACTGATAGGTGCCTCCAAACATAAAAAAGCTACCCTGATGGGCTGCAAATAATGTTACGGATTAGACTCTGGTATAGTAGACCTGGCTGTTTGTCTCTCTCAAGCTTTTCCATCCATTTCTGTGATGTGAACATCACCAGCAGGTGATTCTAATTGGAGATATGGCTATATTTGTAATTCAAATAGCAGTGATTACACTTGCAACACAATCTTTGTAGAAATCAAGGAAAGTACTAAAGTTTATTGGCAACAGTGAACAGTTTGGAGATGAGCACTCTATTTGACAGCAAATGGGAGAAAATATCGAGTGGCTGTTATCTCATATACTAGTCCTCAATTTCTACTGATCTTTCCTTGATAGAGAGTCCATGATATGAAATTTTAACACTTCTCCTTTGTGTCTGAATTCTTTTGTGTGCCTGGCCTATGCATCACTCCTAGGTTCTATTCCTCCTGATACTCTTGCGTTAGAATCTTCACATGGGAAGGTGTTTTTAGATGCAGAAGAGTCCCATATTAGAATACATGTATAATTGATCTGGTGTCTGGTGCCTCTGTTCCTTCCAATAATATATAGCAATGTGCTTTTAAGCCTAAGGTCCTCTGACTGTGGGAGGGATGTAGCAGGTCTTCTTTCTGCATTTTGAGGGCACTGGTGCTCTGCAGAAAAGAAGAAAAAAGTCTCTCTCATTTTGCCAAATGCATCAGCTATAGTATGGTAACTAATCAAAATTTCTTTCAATCCCCTAAACCTATTCCTCTACTGTAGTCTATCTTAGTGAAAAGCACCACCATCCAATCAGTTACATATGCCTGGACACTTATATCTTCCACCATAGCCACTCAATCTTACAGAGTTTGCCTTTTTATTATCTCATAAATCTAATCTTTCCTGTCCATCTCCTATGCCCTATTTAGTTCAGGTGTACCTTGTTTCTCATCTATTTAATATAGTAGCCTCCATTCTGAATTCTATTGCTGCTATTCTATTTTTATCTCTATTTCAAACATAATGATGTCAGTCTTCTTAAAATCTTAAATATTCCCCATAATATTCAGAGTAAAATTAAATTGTTATGGTGTGTTTCACAATAGCCTTATTTATTTATTATTTATTTATTTATTATTTTTATTTTTTATTGGAGTTCAATTTGCCAACATATAGCATAACACCCAGTGCTCATCCTGCCAAGTGCCCCCCACCCCAATAACCTTTAGAATCAGCTCCTACTTACCTGCCCTGTGTGTCCTTTTGTGCTTTCATGTGACAGATTGGTCCATCATTCCAGCCACTTGTAGTCTACTGAATTTGTTCTGTTTTGTGATTTTTACACAGGCTTTCTTTGTCCCTGCAATGAACTTTATTTACTGTCTTCACTTGTCTCACTCCTGATCATCCTTTGCAAACTCTGCCCTGGTGTCTTATTTCTGGGAAATCTGACTTAATCTTCTGGTCTTAATATTTTGCCCTTATGCTTTATTCCCAAGGCACATTTTCAAACAAATATACCACTCATTATTGTGTTATATTATAACCATATTTTTTATTTGGCTGATACTTCATTTGGTGTCTTCCTCTCTATGTTGTGAACTTATTGAGAGGAAGATGATACATTCCCTGTGCTTGGCATAGTACCTGTTATATAGTAGATCTCTATAAATATTTATTGAAAGGAGGAGTAACAGAGCACAGATCCTGGTATACTGTCCACATGGCTTACAGGTGGTACAGAGATTAGTCTTCAGGTTGTGTTTAGTTTACCTGAGAGATTTGGAACTGAACCATCACTGCATCAAAGAGGAACTAATTGTGGTTCTTTGGTGTTTCAAAGATGGGTGATATAGTTTGCCTGAGGTTGCAACTCTTGGTAGAGGCCAAGATTTTCTGTCTAGGAATCTGTAGACATTGAGATGAATCAGTTTTGACTTATTCATCGGAGAAAATGTGTCTGGGCATGGTGGCTGAGACTATTACAGAATTCATCATCCAGGATGCCTTTGTTCTTATCTCACTCATTTTGGGATGCAGTAGATATGAGGTGTTGGAAACAATGCCAAGGATTATTCTTAAGATGATGAAGAATTCTCCATATCTGTCTCAAAGGGGATAGAGCAAAAATTGGAATGGACATGGAGCTCTATTTGGGACTAGATAGAAGCTTACTTGCCAAAATTCCCAAAGTCTCTTTGATTTGTTGGCTGCAGTTGTGCTAAAAACTTTGACATAGTCTCTGTATTAATTAGCATACAAAGTAAGTTGCTAGAAGATACTTCAAAATATGCAACAGTCCACAAATATGTGGCCAGTCCAGGGTAGGTATGGGCTCTGTTCTCTGAGGTCATTCATGGGCATTGATGCTTTTTGTCAAATTGCTATTTTATTCCCTTGGACCAGAGGTTGGAAAACTTGATTATACATTAGAAGTTATGTTGGGCTCCATTTCCAGAGTTTCTGATTCAGGTGGGTGGTGGGTCCTGAGAATTCGCATCTCTAGCAATTTTCCAGAGGATGCTGAAGCTGAAAAGCTGAAAGTGTTGGAACCATACTTTGAGAGCCACTGTCCTAGGGTGTGGTCCTTGTCCATTTGGCTGTGGCTGGCCTGATCATATGCTGCCCATGCTCCAATGCTATAGGAAGGGGCAAAGGAAGAGAGCATGAAGTGGAGTGCTGACAAATGCCCTGAGCTCAGTCAGCCTCCTGGGGAGTCTTCAGACCTTGAACTTGGCTTGTGCACTGACAGTAGTGGCCCAAAACATTGATTTTTCTCCACTCCATTGCTACTCTCCCTCTTTTTCTCTCTCTGCCTCAGAACTCCCCATCAGGTGGCCCATTTTCTTTACAGCTGATACTATAGCAACTGTGTTCTTATCCTGCTGATGCTGCTTCCAGTTTTGATAGTGGTTGACTGCTTAAGTAGGAATAAAATTCTTCCTCTTCTTCTTGTGGATAGCTGAACTCTGAAACCTATTGCTCCAACCTGAAGCATGACCTTCATAAACATGAAATTATTTTAACCTGTCAGGTTGCCTTGCACAGAGAGTGAGAGAACTGCATTATATCTAATAAAAGGATTTCTGATATGTAACAAAAGTGGTCTGTAATGTGAGTTTCACTGGCCTATGGGTAGAAGCTAATATATTTTCTTTCATTAAAATTCTCACCAGCAAAATCTACATATGTCAACAAAAAGCCAGTGAACTCGAAGGTTTTACTACCTGTGGGTATTGTTAAAATAACACCCCCCCCCCACTTTATTCTCACTTGCTAAGTTTTCATGACACTAAATTCTATTTCCATTGAAGTTCATGTAGCATCATTCCCTTTAAAAGAGATTGTCTGAGGATAATTAACTAATTTGTTTCTCTAAAGAAACATAGATCTAATCTAACCTATGTCTTCATAAGCCATGAAAGCCTGGTCTAACATCAACCACCTTCTTTGTGGTTGAAACACAATTTGAAGCTAAATAGCATTTTTCTGTAGAGGACAATGGCTAAGCTCAGCCTCTGAAGTCTCAGTGCCTGCTTTCAAATTTTGGTTCTTACTGAGTGTACTTGAAATTTTTATTTGAACCCCGAGTCTCAGTTTTCTCTCATAAAAATGGGGGTACTTCATGGGGTGATTGTGTTAAAGAAATTTTTTCTGACGTGTTAAAAATGGTAAGGAAGAATTTATGAAAGACTATGGCAATGGGGATTATGACTACAGCAATAGGGAAGAGAGATTGGATTCATGTCTGAATACAGCAAATGCAGCTGGTGACTTATAGTCAAAGAGCAGAGTAAGAGTATCAGTGGTTGGGAAATTACTAATAAGAGGCATTAAGTAGGATTCTTGCTAAATTGGCCTAACATGGTTCTTTATAGGAGTAGGCCAAGGAATTATACATCAAAGGTGAGAGATCAGATATCAAGGGTGACCAGATATCAGAGTTGGGAGATTCTTGCCAAACTAATTTAGCAGGATTCTTTAGAACAGGACAGAGGCCAATGTCAAAGCATAGGCAAGAAGATTTAGAGAAGCCTGATTAAAATTCAGTCAAGGAGGGATGCCTGGGTGGCTCAGCAGTTGAGTGTCTGCCTTTGACTCAGGGCATGGCTCAGGGCATGATCCTGGGGTACCAGGGTCAGTCCCAAATCAGGCATCCTGCATGGAGCCTACTTCTCCCTCTGCCTGTGTTTCTGCCTCTCTCTCTCTCTCTCTCTCTGTGTCTTTCATTAGAAAAAATAAATAAAAAAAAAAAACTTTAAAAGAATAAATAAAATTCAGTCAAGAAGATAGTCTTTGTCAGTTGTTGCCAAGACCAGTGTCAAGGACATTTTCCCCTATCTTTTCTTCTAGGAATTTTACAGTTTCAAGTCTTATATTGAAGTCTTTAATCCATTTTGAGTTAATTGTTGTGAATGGTGTGAGATAAGGATTTGATTTCACTCTTTGACCTACTGTTGTTTAAATCTGCATTTTTGAATTTTCTAATTTTCTTTCTATTGTTTCTGGTTTCATAACCTTATGATCTGAAAAGACACTTGATATGATTTTAGTCTTCTTCAATTTACCAAGACATGTTTCATGACCTAACATATGATGTATCCTAGAGAGTGCTCCATGTGACTTGAGAAGAATGTGTAGTGTATTGTGCTGCTGTTGAATGGAATGTTCTGTATCTGCTAGGTTCATTTGCTCTCAAGCTACTTCAAGCCTAGTGTTTCCTTATTGGTTTTCTGTCTTGATGATGTAGCCATTGTTGAAAGTGGGATATTGAAGTTCCCCACTATTATTGTATTGCCTTTTCCTCTTTTCAGATTTGTTAGTATTTGTGTAATATATTTAGGCACCTTGATTTTAGGTTCATATATATTTATAATTGTTATATTCTTTTAATGAATTGACTCCTTTATCATTATATAATGACTTTCTTTGTCTCAGAGTTTTTGACTTAAAAATCTATTTTGTCTGATATAAATATAGCTACCTCTCTCTTTTGCTTTCTGTTGCCATGGAATATCTTTCTCATCCTTCCCTTTAGCTTATCAGTGTTCATCAAGTGAAATGACTCTCTTACAGTTAGCATATAGTAGGATCTTGTTTGTTTTGAATCCGTTCAATAAGCACTCTTTGCCTTTTGATTTGACAATTTAATCTATTTACATTTAAAGTAATTATTGATAGGCAGGGTCTTACTGATGTCATCTCATTGTTTTCTGGTGTTTTTAGTTTCCTTGTTCCCTTCATTCTTGCTATCTTCATTTGTGAATTTATGATTTTCTGTAGTGGTATGCTTTGATTCTTTTTCTCTTTTATGTATCTACTGTTTTGATTTTTGGTTACTGTAAGGCTTACATAAAGCATTATAAGCTAATAACAACTTAATGTAGATTGCATATAAAAGCTCTACTCCTACTACTACACATTTTATGTTTTGATGTCACAAGTTACACCTTTTTATATTGTTATATTATTAAATTATTGTAGCTATAGTTATTTTTAATTTTTGGTCCTTTAACATTTATACTACCAATAAGTGATTAGCACACCACCATATCACACATTTGAGCATTCTGAATTTGACTATATGCTTATCTTCATCAGTGTGTCATATATTGTCATATATTTTTATGTTACTAATTAGTATCCTTTTATTTTAGCTTGAAGAACTCTTTCCAGCATTTCTTATAAGGCAGGTCCAGTGGTGACTAACTCAACAGCTTTTGTTTGGTGAAGTCTTTATCTCCACTTCATTAATGAAAGACAACTTTGCTAGGTAAGCTATTCTTAGTCGGCAGGTTGTGTTTTGTTTTGCTTTCCTTTTCTTTTAGTGCTGTCAATATATCTTCCCACTCTATCCTGTCTTGCAAAGTTTCTGTTGAGAAATCTATCTTTGAACAGAATTTTGAAATTCTATCTTTGTGATTTTAGATAGTTTTATTATAATATGTCTTACAGAAATTCTCTAAGTTGAGTTTGTTCTGTGATCTATGAGCTTCATGAATTTGGATATCCAAATTCTTGTGTCCAAGATTGCGAATCGGAAAAACCACCAAGCAGCCGACACTCATGCAAGCACACAAGGGTTTATTTACAAGCTCGAGCTTGGGTCCAAGTATACCCGACACAGTGGAGCAGGGACTTGGACCCCGAAGTGGGTTACAGCTGGGTTTTTTATAGGCTGGTCTAGAGGATTTTCAGGAGGGGTGGAGGAATTTCTCAAGTTCTGTTTACATTCTGATGTGGGGCTTTCAATGGTATTGAGCTCTGCTCTCATTCTAATATGGGACTTTCTACCACAGGCGTGGGCTCTGTTGTCTTTCTGATATGGGATTCTCTGCCGAGGGCAATTCTCAGCTCTGTTGTCTTTCTGAGGACATTGAGGACACTGCAGTTTTTCCGGTAAAGTTCAGCTCTTATTCACAGGGGCCTAAGATGGCTGTACTTGTGCTAATGCTAAACTTTAGGTGGGATGGCCTTAATTTTTCTTGGCCTCCACACAAATCTCCAGAATTGGAAAGTTCTCAGCCATTATTTCTTTAAATAAGCTTTCTGCCCCTTTCTCCCTCTCTCCTCCTTCTCAGGCTCCAAGAATTCATATACTATTTCTATTAATAGTATCCAAGAGCACATAGATTTTCTTCACTCTTTTAAAGTTATATATATATATCAACATATAGTATAACACCCAGTGCTCATCCCATCAAGTGCCCTCCTCAGTGCCTGTCACCCAGTCACCCCATCCCCCCACCTGCCTCCCCTTCCACTACCCCTTGTTCATTTCCCAGAGTTAGGTGTCTCTCATGTTTTGTCACCCTCACTGATATTTCCCACTCATTTTCCCTCCTTTCCCCTATAACCCCTTTCACTATTTCTTATATTCTCCATATGAGTGAAACCATTTAATGATTGTCCTTCCTCACATAGACTTTCTTCACTATTTTGAAGTTCTTTTTAGTTTGTTCTCTTCTGACTGGATAATTTCAAATGAACTGTTTTCTACCTCACAGATTCTTTCTTTTCTGCTTAATTGAAGTCTATCATTGATACTTTTAGTTGTTCATTTTTACATTGTATTCTTCAGCTCCAGTATTTTTTTCTTTTTTAATTATTTTTATCTCTCTGTTAAATTTCTCCTTTAATTCATGGAATTTAAAAATGTAGTTTATTTGTTTTCTGTGTTTTCTTGTAGCTCACTAAGCTTCCTTAAAACAACTGTTTTGAATTCTTTATCTGGAAAATCACAGATCTCCATTTATTTGAGGTTGATTCCTAGAAAATTATTATGTTCCTTTGGTGGTATCATGTTTCTTTGATTTTTCATGTTGTTTGAAATCTTGTATTGCTTTCTTCGTATTTGAAGGAGTCAAATCCTTCAATCTTTATTTACCTCTTCAATGTGTCTAATAATGGTGTGCTGGAACTTCTCCACTTGACTATTGGACTTTCACAAAGGCATTCCTATCTATAGGTAATTGTCAAAATCAGTGTTCTTTATAGAGAAGATTACATAAAACTCCTATTTTGCCATTTTGATGACATCACTTTTTAATTTGCCTTCTTTTGATATCACATTTCTTGTGCCTTTAGCTCTTATTGAAGAAATCTGGGAAATATGCCTCTTTGAAATGTCAGTACTTAATAACAAGAATTTCCTAACTTTCAGAAAGTAAATTTTAGTAACAGCATTATCTCATTCCATTAATGACAATTGTTCATTCTTTCTTTTTTATACCTGTTTTGATGTATTCTTAGCTTTATCTCTGCTTTGAGTGCTGCCCTTAGATGGCATGGGTCTCTTGCTGCTGCCTGCCCTCAGCTCAATGTCCTCATTCTGTACTTGCTGTTGTCCTCTGCTGTATGGCACTTGCATCCCAATCCATCTTCACCTAGATTCTTTGGCTATCAACAGGAAAGTATATATAGATATATGTTCTATTCTACAACCAAGTAAGATTATCTTTAATATTTTATTAAGGTATAATATAGATATAGAAAACAGCACATATCATAAGTATACAGCTCATCGAATTTTCACAAACTCAAGATATCCATTCAAACAGCATCCAACTCAAGAAACAGATTTTTACCAGTACCCCAGAAAACTTTCTCATGTTAGTTAATTATTGCTATCATCATTGACTGCACCAAAGGAAACCACATCCTGACTTCTGATAGCACTGTAGTTTTACTAACAGCATTTTACTTTTGTTCCGTTTTTGTACTTTATATAAGTTTAATTACATATGTATATTTCATAGATATGATATATATTACATATCATAAATTATATATGATATATGTATATTATATATCTTTATATATGATAAACATATATACACACGAGTGTGCTTCTTTTGGTTACCATGTTCTGAGATTTATCTATATTGTTGAAGTGCAGAGTGTTTATTTTCATTGCTCTATGTACTCCTTTGTGTGACTGTAATATTTTATTAAGGTGTCACAAGAACATTTGACATCACTATTTTGAATAATGCTGCTAATTCTTTTTTTAATTTAAACTTTTGCTATTAAATTTGGGAAGTATATTTGGGAAGTGACAGAGTTAGTATTTTAGTTGTCTTATTGGTAACCTTAAGGGACAAAACATTATGCACTGTTCTACCTTTAAAGTATAATCAGCCTACTTTTAGTATTTCAATACTGAGGAAAATGATTTAAACATATCCTGTGTGAGATTTCCTCCCTTTCACTATTATTGAGAGTGTCTGGCAGTGTTCATCAGGAGATGCTTCTTGACACGAAATCAATAATTTGTTATAAGATGTTATCAAGTACAGGGAGTAGACATTAGTTTCAGAAAGGAGAGCTTTAACTGGTTGCACTGATGTCTTGACAAATTTCATTTGAGATAATATAAGAGGGGCATATGGAGAATATTTGAACATTCAAAATCTGTTTTCTAAAAACATGTAAAAATTTACTGTTTAATTAATCTCCATTTCAAGCTCTTCCCAGGGGCTCTGCCAAGGGTACTGTGATAATTCACACATAAAGAGTGCACACATTATGATTTTTGTGAAGAAGATTCTACATTATTTAGTCATGTTAGCAGTCATGCATGTCTGTGTGCTAAACACTGGTTATCAGTGATTAATGGACAACATGCTTGAACAATGCTCTCCTACTTGAGCTAATGAACTAAATAGTTTATTTCATGCTCCATTTCCACAAATAAATGGCGGTAATACATAATGTGATAATTCCAGATCTCTTTCCAGTGCATTTTCTTGTCTTTAATGAACACAAAAACTTTTGAAAATCAAATTTAGTCAGGCATTGCATTGTGATTTTATATGTTAGATAGATTATAAAATGTTGCTGAAATCAAAATGTTTACACTGAAAGGAAAAGAGTTGCTAAAATTAAGCAAGAACTTGAAAGGACACAATGAAGAGCTTTAAAATAAACTTATAATAAACTTTTATTTTCATTTCAATTATATTCTTGGGAAAACTAGTTATTCTATGTATTTATGTAAGCTTGTAAATATTACTCTTAATCATTTTGATGTGTTTCTGTATAGTAGAATTCTGATTTAGCTTCATATACCTCTCACTACTTCACTTGTGGTTTTGTTTATCTTTCATAGGTTCTTGTATAATCTTTATGTTGAACAAGAACAATCTGTGGAAGTGAATCACCAGGCCACCTTATTTTTGACTCCTCTTGACTTGATTGTCCTTTATTTATTTATTTATTTTTTTTGATTGTCCTTTAAATCTAAACTATGGAGTTCATTCTTCCCCTGCTCCTGCTCCTTGGGCAGATATTTTGACTTCTCTGGTCTCTCTCGGCTAATAAAAATGTTTCAACACTCACTAAATGCCACAATTTAACAATCAAGCTTGTCTATTCTTCCTAATAATCAAATACTCAAACTTGCTTTAAGATTGACGTTTCTTTAATTAGCATTTCTACTCCTTCCTCATTTTACTAATACTATCTATGGCCCTTGAGGGAGGGTGGAAGTAGGAGAAGAGTAAGTGGATTCTTTTTTGATTGATATTGTCTTCCTGGTCTGGTTCTCTTTTGGGTTCAACAGATGTTTAAAAGTGAGTCTATTTTAGGGTACTAGGGATATCTCACTAAGACAAATCTCTTTAAAGAGAATAAGCATGTAATTCTCACCTGATCATTTGCTTCTTTTTCAGCCCCAAGTAATATAGCAGTATTTTTAGATTCTTTCTGCTATGATCTATTTTACCCTCCAAGTAAAGCAGCTCTTTTCCCCTTGTTCTTGAAGTGCAAATCATTAGCAACTCAGGATTTACTTCCTTGTTCTACCATTGGGAACAGCTAGCCAGAGGAAATAATGCTTTAGATTGCACAGGTGTGAGTAGGCATCAGACCACTGGGTCTTCAATTACAGAAGCCATGTATTTAGTCCTCTGAGTTAACTCACTGAAATCCCTTTCCCTGAGGTGGAAGTGCATTTCCTCCTTGCAGTGAGTGAAATTCACCACACAGTTCCAGGTCTCTTTAAAGAAATACTTTCTTCCCTATCCTTCAACTCCAGATCCTTTTATACCCTCAATTTGAGTGAGGGGTTTGAGGGCTGTGAAATTTTGCAAGGCGTACGTATGTTCTATCACCTCCTTTAGGATGTGTTATGTATGGTATCTTGTTGACTCAGCCCAAGTTCTTTTTTCACACCCTGTTGCATTTACTTTTATACATCTTTGATAAAGCAGAGAAGGCACTAAAAATAAAGAAGGAAACAACTAACATATTCCATGATATAGATTTCATTGAAAGTTGATTGTTTTTCATCTCTAAAGGAGTAAGACTTCTGCTTTACCATGACAGAGTATCAGCGAGCACATTTACCTTCTCAATATAACAACAACAAAAAAAAGATGGAATCCATAAAACAAGTGTTTTCAGACATTGAACAGTAAACGACATAGGACAATGATTCCTGAGAGAAGGGAAACATACCAGGTGAGCTCTGTAATTGTCTCTGTATACTGCCTAGAGAGGTGTCCAGATAGCAGCAAAGAGCAAAGAATTCATCATGACCACATAAAAATGATAAGAAACATTAAAAGAATCCTTCAGGTGGAAGGACAATGATACCAGATGGAAATATGGATCTGAGGAGAGGAATGAACACCAAAAAGTGTCAATATGTAAGTGTAGCAGAACTGAAAGTCATCTCTAAAGTCTCCACTTAAGCCCAGTGCACAGGCTTATACTAACAACTAACAAAAAAGGAAAGAACTATATTAATAGTCCTTCAGGAAAACTGATAGGTTGTATAGTGACAAAGTGGTCATGATTTTCAAACCAAAATTAATCTCCATAAAGTCTTTTGTACTACTATCCATGCCTATCTGGAAGGACAAGATCAAGATTAATGGAGTCTTTGAATTGAGGAAGTTTGCTTCACTGAAATATTCATTACTTTTCAGCTCTGTGTCCTAAGTTTAAGAAGAAAACAGCACAGCAAAAATATTCTTTTTGTATACTTTGAGTACATTGCTCTAACATAGTGAATATTGCAAAAGCACTTTAAACATTTCACGATACCCAGTTTTAGGCAAATTATCTTTATATGTGGGTGGGCCTTGATTTGAGTCTATTAGTTTGTCTGGAAGGCAGATTGCAGAGACGAAGTTAGTCTTCTTTGTCTGGAAGCCAGTATTGTATAGAGGGAGAAGGACAGGTGGATTTTATAGCTGCTCAATGTGGATAGGGCTTCTGGTACTTCCCAGAAACATCTGTACTCTTCCATAATACAACAAAGCAAGTAACTTCATCTTTAAAACACTAAAATTTTAGATGATCGTGTAATTCAAGAAAATTTTCTTTCTGGTATATTTTATATTTGTTGAAGAAAAAGGTAAATTTTCATATTTTACATGCATTCATGATTATTGTTTTTTTAGTATCCATATTTTTAAGTTGTATGAAGTTTAATCATAACATTTTATAAGTTTTCTGGGCAGTAGAAAAAGGCTCAGGGATCAGGAAAATACTTCATGAAAGGCAATTTCAAGAGTATTGCCTCACATATATTGGAAATTATCCTAAATATAGTTCATGTTAGACTTTCAGAGCATCATTGATAATTTCCCACTAATACTGTTTTGGAAAACTAGGAATTTCAAATGTAGAATATTTCCAAACAAAGCAATAGACATTAGAAAGTAGATTTTGAAAACTTCTTTGGAAAGCCAAGGCCTTGTGAATGATGTCAGATCTGATTTTACAATGAGACCGCAGGTAGCAGCAGCATTAGTTCATCAAGCTGGTGTGATACCCAGATGCGCAGTATTTAGAGACAGCCCTTTCTTTTTAAAGCATTGGAATAACACATGGAGTAAGAGAACTAGCATGTTGAAATACAAATTAAATACACTCAAAGGCATTGGCAGATTGATTTTTAGACATCTCTATGATATTAATGATACGGTATTAAGTAAAAGTATTTTCTAATGTGCACTGTGAAATTTTCTCCTATTCATTATAATTTTATATGAAATGTTGAAATCATTGTTCAACTTTCTTCATTAGTGTAACTCTTATGTGATTACAAGATGATTCTTCTTCAGATAAATGTCTTATTTTAGCCATTTTTCACTCTGGGGGTAAAATTGATATATGCTTAAATGGTTATACATTATATAATCTTTGACCATCTTTATTATATTGAGTAGGTTAAGCATACACTAGTCAGAAAAGCAACAGGGTGCTGGGACATTGGTTTTTATGTTTTCTTGAAAATAGTTTTGATGTGGAAATGTTGGGGTTCAGAGCCAATGGCCAAGAAAGAATTCTTAAGACAAAAAGGTGATTTTATTATAGCACAGGGACAGGATCTGTGGACAGAAAGGGCTGCCCTGGGATTGTGGAGAGCAGCTGATTTTATACTTTCAGTTTAGGGAGGTAAAGACAAGGGAAGTTTCCAAAAGGATTTTCATATGTTAAATAACACTCATAGGATCCTGAAGGTCTGGCTATCTTCAATCTAAGGGTGTTTTTCCCTGTAGCAAGGCATTAACATTAAGACATTTGGGAGTTCCTGGAGGAATGTCATACTCTGCCTGCCTCATGTATTTTTCAATCTGCTACAGGTTATAAAGAAATTTAATTTTATCTACATTTCCTTTTGCTTTTGTTCTCCACAGGAGTTTCATACATTCCTCTCTATTTCCCCATCTATAAAACAAAAAATATATATTTAGTATATGTACTCTTTATAGAATGGGAATTTGTTTACTTGTCTGAATAATAGAACAGGAAATGATATACATGTGTCTCCCTTTTTATACAAAATTCATTATTGATATTTTGATTAATTTCAAATAAGTCATTCTTGTTGGGTGTCCTGATCTTTGGAGTCAGCTTACCACACCCTGATGAGAAGGGATGGTTGGAGAATCATGACCTCACCGGCTTCCCTACTATACTAGTAATCACTAATTCAGTAAACAATGAAAAAGCCATTTCTAATTATTAGTAAATGTTTGTGTAATAGACAAATATCCACAAGGCAAAACAATGAATTAAGAAAAAAATATGTATAGGTTATGTTAGCAATAGGACTATTTTTTAAAATTTGCAATTCTATTTAGGGGAAAACTGTGGACTTCTTTACATACCATAGGATTGGATTGGTTCTTTGGTTTTTGTGCTCATAAATTTACATCTCACTGACTTTGCTTGTCCATTTTCCAAAAAGGTATTCTTTATGTTGGTTACCATAGAAACCAGAAGTGCTCCATGTATATGTAATTCTTTGCACATATTCCCTTCCCTTTCTTGCGTTTGAAGTCCGATAAATTGCCTTATGTGCCATTTATGTAGAATAACCTTTGTTTGCTTAAGTCTTCTGTGAAACAAAGCATTATAACTTAAAACATGTTACTTTATATTAATCTAAATCACAATGTTGATTTGTGAGTTGTGTTGAAAAATGACAGAAGAAAACAGAAATATTTTCTAAATAAAATAGCACACCACTTGAGGGTTGAAATTGAGTAGGAAAATCAAGACATCAGTAGAGCCCTTTAGAGGAGCTCTAAATGTTATGTCGCTAAACCAAGAAGAAAAGTTTTAAAATAATTTCTGTATTCAAAGAATGGCTGTTTTGGCAAACATTATAATCAGTTACATAGAAAGCAGTTACTGAGTAACTATTGGGGTCCAGCTTTGTCCTTGGATCAAAGGACTATAGACACCTTGAGGATGGAGGCACTGTTTTCAAGGTGTTTTCAAATTAGTTTGAATGCAGGGACTATGTAGAATAGAGGCTATGGAAGTTAAATTCTTCTAAGTCATACCACTTGAGGTTATGCAGCATATATGTGCAATTTACACAATGAGTACACACTGATGAGACACTTTCGTCTCTTCTCTTAGTCAAAAGCCTCCTGTAAAGATGTCCTCTCCACCAGTTTCTTTTCCTATGCCAGTTTTGATTTTGGATTATTTGCCTTTCCTATACAGTCCCCCCAATAATATTTAAGAGAGGGTAGCATATAGAGCTAAAAAAGAATGTTGTACCAGTTTCTAGGAAACCAGAATTTAGCCTAATTCCACTAACTTAGTCTTTGGCACTAATTAGCTGTGAAACTGTGTGCCCTTGAGCAAGTCACTTTACTTCTCTCTATTCCTTGGTTTAAATCAGTAAAGTAAGAGAGTATAGGAAGGTTCTTTAGATTCTGTGTCATCCCACGAAATGAATTCTGATTCATTTATCTTAAAAAGATATTTTCAGCTTTTTAACATAAATTCTAAGCAGTCTGTTAGAATTCCCCAGAAGCCTCCAAAGTCATGCGAGGAATTTCAGCTGAGTAGGAAGGCAGTGAACAAGCTGTCTTGGCCTGAGTCACCTTGTGGCTTCAGCGTGTTGACAGGTGTGAAGAATGCCCACATTTTGGGGGCCATTTTCCAATATGACAATCTCTATGAAGCAGCCTCATGATTGGGCCATCAGGAATCCACACCATCTGCTGAGTTAATTTGTATGGTTAAATATTTGGGAGTTATTGTACTACTACTAGGTTTGCTCATGTCTTCACTCTCATTGTGAATGTCTGTTGTCTGCCACTTTCATAGTTTTATTATGAGCAATAAATGAGTGGATGTAAGAGTATTTTGTAAACTGTAAAGTGTTATAGAAATATTTATTATTGCTTATAATAAGTGTTTTATGCCGCCTTGTGTGTTCCGATGAGAGACGAAATGATTACTGAGAGTCCAATACTTTGGAACAAAGAGACACCCAAAGGGGCTGCATGGCAGGCACTGCCTGCGAGTGCAGGCTCGCAGGTGAAGCACCTGAGTCCAGTGGACTCTTGATTTTATTATCATAGATGTAAAGAATGCGGAAGCAAGGAAGGAAAACAACTCAAGAAACCAATCCCCTGAGTCAGCAGCCAGGGACTGCAAACGTGACCAACTTCCCGGGTTCCAGAGGAGCATTAACTAGGGGACTGCGGGGGTTGGGAGAACCGACCTCGGGCCTGGCTATCTTATCTACCGTCATTGTTGTTTTCAGGTCGTGCTGTTTTCAGCACGGACTGCGTGGCAGGAATCATCAGCTCTTGTCATACACATAGAGCTGATGCCATTTATGCCTATTCCTGTTCTTGTTGTTTCTTTTACTCGCCGAGGTCCTGTTCTCCGACACTTTTAGGGTTCTAACCACCACAAAACTATGATCATTATAATCAGTGTTTTCACTTTCGGTAAAGGTGAAGTGGTAAGTGGTAAATACCTTTTTCCCACCTCTGTGTCCTCTTTGCCTAAATTGCTTCCATTACCATCCGCAGTGCAGAATCCTTAGCCTCCTTTCTGAATGTGGCTTTCAGATTGCTAATCTCACTTCAACAGAGCTCCTCTTGAAGATTTAGCATCCTTCCTAGGTCTCTCAAGTCTGCTTGTTTTCTCTTCCTTATTCCTTGTATACCACTCATCTGGAGATGAGGATATGTCTTCTTTGTTTCTCATGGCTGCTTCCATACCTTCTCTCTCTCTCTCTCTCTCTCTCTCTCTCATTTTATCTTAAACCCCTTCACCTGCAACCTAGGGTTTTTGTTGCTTTTGCCATTAACTGCACCACTCTTTAGTAATATGACAGTATATTCTAAGCCCGTTATAGATACCACTTATTTAATCTTTACAGCAATCCTATGAGGTCAGTATTTTTATTGTCTTCATTATCTCCTTTGACACCTGACACAACTGAGATATAGACACTTTGAGTAACTTGCCTATGATTGTAGAGTTGTAAGATGCAGAACTAGCATTCAAACCCTAGCAGTATGGCTTCCCTCCTCCTTCCCTCATGCTTTATCTGTACTGTCTCTATCTATAGTGCTTCTGGCCCCATTTCTCTCCATTCCTTTACTGTGATTTATTTTTCTTCAAAACACTTAATACCACCTAAATATTATACATTTATTTGTCTGTTTGCTTATTACCTGTTTCCCCTGCCAAAATGTCATCATCTCCATGAAAGAGATTTTGTTTATTTGTTCAGTGCTTATAAGTGTATGAAATATAGTAGAAATTTAAAAAATATTTGGCGAACGAAGGAATGAGCATCACATTAGGTGTTTATTTAGCAACTGTCTCTCTGCTGGAGCTGGGACACTGCAAACAACCTTTCTGCTTTGCAGGCTGGCTGGATCTCTGTTAGGATCTGCCAAATAGGGGCAGGAGGGGGAATCTGCAAGGCTAGAGTAGGAGACTGACTCCTCCCTGTCTGCTGCCTGCTCCTGTCAGCATCTTCCCAGCAAAGCTGTTTGACTTCAGCAACAGCAGTTTCTTCCTGTAGCTGCAGGGGATCCAGATTGCAGTTTTTCTAATGTCTGTAGAACCAGCCCATCATGACTACTCAGAGATAACAGCACCAGTGCCCCCTTCTCAGAAATCATGAGTTTCAGGCCCTTGGGTCCCTTCTCCAGGCATCTAAGTTTTAGTCATTATTATCTCTTCCCTTTGTTCCCTAGCTGTTGAGAGTTGTAAACTGCTCCTTGTAATTACTATTTCCATGATTCATAGGTATTCTCTTTTTGTGTTTTTAATTTTCTAATACAGAGCTAACACTTCTTTATATTAATTTTTCTGCTCTAATCATTGGTGTAGTTTCTGTCTTCTGTCTTCTGTCTTCTGTCTCCTAACCAATACAGAATTGGTATGAGGAATCATCTCAGGAAAAAAAGATCTCAAAGATGGGAGCTGATGACTGACTTGGTTGTACTTGAGCCTAAATAAAGTGATGAGTTCTGTATAAATGTATAGTGGGAGGTTAGTAATCCATGGTATGGAATGTTATCAGGACTAATAAAAATTTCTGCTGTTATTGATTAAAGTACCTGATAGTCAAGTGCATTGGTAGTTATGACTAGTATGGCAGTAATGTGACTATAAGCAGTGTAGCACGAGGTGGCTTCCTTTGAATACACAAGAGTATTCATGGAAGAAATTCAAACTCAGATCTTTAAGCTCTCAGCCAAAGTCATTATCAGAGAATCAGAG
This sequence comes from Canis lupus dingo, assembly GCF_003254725.2. Classification (NCBI taxonomy): domain Eukaryota; kingdom Metazoa; phylum Chordata; class Mammalia; order Carnivora; family Canidae; genus Canis; species Canis lupus. The sequence goes on along the minus strand of NC_064250.1, from coordinate 22,099,221 downwards.
AACTTTTTAGAAGAACATTTTATTTCTTAGAGCTCCTAAAAATAAACTACAAAATTTAATTGTACAGGTTGCAGAATTAAAACATAAGTTGCAATCTTGCCAAGTCTCTTATAAGGAAGAGAATTGATTGGGAAGAAATTAAAACTCGAGACTGGAGTAGGAGCATCTGAATGCATTCGTGTTGAATGTGAATATTAGTCAATGGATAGTTTCATGAAAACCAACAGGAAACAGGAGGAAAAGAACCATACTTTAAATGGCTAATAATAAAAGTACAGAAAAGTATGTTCTTTAGTAGAGAGATCTCTATGGGTCAATCCAAATGTCAAATTGTTTCTGCCCAAAGAGTCACTGGAAATGGGAATGTTTGAGTCTATCAATACTGAAAAATGGGCTGTACTGGTAGGAACCATACTGAAAGCTCTGTTGTCATTCATGGAGTCCGATGTCCATAGTGGCCAATCTGCTTGTCATCAGCATCTGTCAGAATGCTTCCCTGCTTCATTGCTCACAACTACAAGTATAAAAACCCTAGTCTTGCTCCTGATTTTAGTTACTTTCCTACTGTTTTATACCATCCTCTCATTCATTCTAAGTTAGAAGGGTGACAGTCTATAGTAGCTGCTTCATGTGTTGATACATAATAAGACCCTAGTGATTAAATTTTCTTTTGGAATAAATACTGGGTGTGGATTTGAAATGTTGAGTTTATGGTAATATCAGTGCATGAGAGTAAATCATGGTGTAGAATTAAGTGGATAAACTTTGGAATTAGAATTGTTTTGAAGCTTGGCTCAGGCACCCATTAGCTAGGCAAAATTTGGGCAAGTTACCTAAACTCTCTAAGATTCAGTTCCTTAATCAGTTAAATATCACAATAATAACTAATTGATAGAATTTTATAAGGGTTAAATGAAATAATGGAACATTCAATATATTAGTTTCCTATTGCTGCTACAACAGGTGACCATAAACATGTGGCTTAAAACAACACAAATTTATTCTCTTATAGTTCTGAAGGTTAGAAGTCTGAAATGGGGGCACCCAGGTGGCTTAGTTGGTTAAGTGCCTGCCTTCAAGTCAGGTCATGATCCTAGGGTCCTGGAATGGAGTCCAGAGTCGGGCTCCCTGTTCAGCCAGGAGCCTGCTTCTCCCTCTCCCACTCCTCCTACTTATGCGTGTGCTTTCTCTGTCAAATAAATAAATAAAATCTTTTTTTTTTTTAAAGAAGAAATATGAAATGGGTCTCAGTAGCTAAAACCAAGGTTTCAACAGGGCTGTGCGGCTAGTAGATGCTCCAGGGGAGAACCCATTTGTTCACCTTTTCTAGCTTCTAGAAGCTACCTACATTCCTTGGCTTATAGATCGTTCTTCTACCTTCAAAGGCAGCAGCATGGCATCTTCAAATCTCCCAATCTTTGCACTTCCTTTTTCACTCATAAGAAAGCTTGTAGTTAGTTACATTTGGACTACTTGGATAATCTAGGATAATCTCTCCATCCCCAAATCATTGATGAACAACTTTAATTTCATCTGCAGTTTTAATTCTCTTTTGCCATGTAACCTAACATATTCACAGGTTCTGGATACTTGGGAGGTCTTTGGGAGATCATTATTCTGCTGATCACACTTAACCTTAAATAAATAGTGCATGTGAAGTGCCTGACACATGGTATGGCATTAATAGAGATATTTTTTAGTACCAAAGAAAGTTCTACAAATACTTCTTTAGATAATTAAGAAAAAAAGGAATACAAATAGTCTGGGGGAATTTAAGCAAATAATGACTAGTGTATGGATGAATTCATGCCTTGTTGAAAAAAGAGAGCATTGGTCCACCTACTGATATTCACTGTAGCCCATTTTGTCTTCTCTCCTTCTCCAAGCATCATCTACATTATCTCACGAGAGAGCCCCATATCCTTTGAAATTTTCTTTTTGTCAATTATCAAGTATGTTGGCACTCTTTAAAGTTCCACCAGGTGTTCTGATATCACTGATATTTACCTGGTTGAATAGTCAAACATTTATTTCATGACCGACCATTCAGAAAAATTGGCAGTATTGTTAATTATGCAACTCAATATTGTTGAGGATATCTGTCTAATCTGAGAAATTGCTCTCTGACAAAAACATAATGGGCCTGGCAATTATTTTTTCTCTAGGATCTATTATTTTTTATTTTTACATGTTAGAAAGTTATATTTTGGCTTAATATTTTTAATGATATGTATAAACAGATTATTAGAACCATCAGTGTATTTTTGGATTTTTTAAAAAAGATTTATTTATTTGAGAGAGAAAGAGAAAGAAAGGGAGCAGGGGAAGGGGCAGAGAGATAGAGAAAGTCTTAAGCAGGCTTCTGCTGAATGCAAAGCCAGATGCAGTGGTCAATCTCAGGACCCTCAGATCAAGACCTGAGCAGAAAGCAAGAGTCGCATGCTTGAGTGACTACACCACCGAGGTACGCTTTTTAAAATAAAATTTTAAAAATTTATTTATTTAAGATTTTATTTATTTATTCATAAGAGACAGAGAGAGAGAGAGAGAGAGAGAGGGGCAGAGACATAGGCAGAGGGAGAAGCAGGCTCCATGCAGGGAGCCCGAATGCGGGACTCGATCGCAGGACCCCAGGATTGCGCCCTGGGCCAAAGGCAGGCGCCAAACCACTAAGCCACCCAGGGATCCCCGTCTGTTCATATTTTCTGCCCAGTCTTTCTTTAATTGGATTATCTGGGGGGTCTTTTGGGGTTAAGTTGTACAAGGTCTTTATGTATTATGGATACTAACTTTTTATTGAATATGTCATTTGCAAATACCTTCTCCCATTCAGTAGGTTGTCTTTTAGTTTTCTTGTTTTTTTCCCTTTACTGCACAGAATCTTTTGATTTCAAGGTAGCCCCAATAGCTGAATTTTGCTTTTGTTTCCCTTGCCTCAGGTGATGACATATCTAGAAAAATGTTGCTGAAAAGGTTGCTAAAAATAATCAACTATATAATTGTGGACTTATTTCTGGGCTCTGTGTTTTGTTTCATTGATCTATGTGTCTGATTTTGTGGCAGTACCATATTGTTTTGATTACTACAGCTTTATAGTATATCTTGAAATTTTGGATAGTGATACCTCCAGTTTTTTTTCAGGATTGCTTTGGGTATTTGGGGTCTTTTGTGGTTCCATGCAAATTTTAGGATCTAAAATTTAGATCCTAAAATTTAGGTTTGTTCTAGTTCTGTGAAAAATTCTGCTGGTATTTTGGTAGGAATTGCATTAAATCTGTAGAGAGCTATGGGTAGTATGGACATTTTCACAATATTGGTTCTCCCAATCCATGATCATGGCATGCCTTTCTATCTGTGTCCTCTTCAGTTTTTTTTTTTTTTGTATAATTTTTTATTGGAGTTCGATTTGCCAACATATAATATAACACCCAGTGCTGGGCAGCCCTGTGGCTCAGCGGTTTAGGGCCACTTTCAGCCCAGGGTGTGATCTTGGAGACCAGAAATCGAGTCCCAGGTTAGGCTCCCTGCATGGAGCCTGCTTCTCCCTCTGCCTGTGCCTCTGCCTCTCTCTCTCTCTCTCCCTGTGTCTCCCATGAATAAATAAAATCTAAAAAAAAAAAAACAAAAAAACAAAACCCAAACAGCCAGTGTTCATCCCATCAAAAGCACCCTCAGTGCCCATTGCCTAGTCACCATGCCCTCCCACAACTCCCCTTCCATTACCCCTTGTTCGATTCCCAGAATTAGGAGTCTCTCCTGTTCTGTTACCTTCTCTGATATTTCCCATTCATTTTCTCTCCTTTTCCCTTTAATCCCTTTCACTATTTTTTATATTCCCTGTATGAGTGAAACCATATAATGTTTGTCCTTCTCCGATTGACTGACTTCACTCAGCATAATACCCTCTAGTTCCATCCACGTCAAAGCAAATGGTGGGTATTCGTCGTTTCCAATGGCTGAGGAATATTCCATTGTATACATAAACCACATCTTCTTTATCCACTCATCTTTTGATGGACACTGAGGCTCCTTCCACAGTTTGGCTGTTATGGACATTGCTGCTATAAACATTGGGGTGCAGGGGTCCTGGCGTTTCACTGCATCTGTATCTTTGGGGTAAATAGCCAGCAGTGCAATTACTGGGTTGTAGACTAGCTCTATTTTTAACTCTTTGAGGAACTTCCACACAGTTTTCCAGAGTGGCTGCACCAGTTCACATTCCCACCAACAGTGCAAGAGAGTTCCCCTTTCTCCACATCCTCTCCAACATTGGTTGTTTCCTGTCTTGTTAATTTTCACCATTCTCACTGGTGTGAGATGGTATCTCATTGTGGTCTTGATTTGTCTGTCCCTGATAGCCAGTGATGCGGAGCATTTTCTCATGTGCTTGTTGGCCATGTGTGTGTCTTCTTTGGTGATATTTCTGTTCATGTCTTTTGCCCATTTCATGATTGGATTGTTTGTTTCTTTACTGTTGAGTTGAATAAGTTCCTTATACATCTTGGATACTAGCCCTTTATCTGATAGGTCATTTGCAAATATTTTCTCCTTTTCTGTAGATTGTTTTTTAGTTTTGTTGACTGTTTCTTTTGTTGTGCAGAAGCTTTTTATCTTGATTAAGTCCCAATAGTTCATTTTTGCTTTTGTTTCTCTTGTCTTAATGGATATATCTTGCCAGAAGTTGCTGTGGCCAAGTTTAAAAAGGGTGTTGCCTGTGTTCTCCTCTAGGATTTTGATGGATTCTTGTCTCACATTTAGATCTTTCATCCATTTTGAGTTTATCTTTGTGTATGGTGTAAGAGAATGGTCTAGTTTTATTCTTCTGCATGTGGCTGTCCAATTTTTCCAGCACCATTTATTGAGGAGACTGTCCTTTTTCCAGTGGATAGTCTTTCAAGCTTTGTCAAATATTAGTTGACCATACAGTTGAGCACCAATTTCTGGGTCCTCTATTCTGTTCCATTGATCTATGTGTCTGTTTTTGTGCCAGTACCACACTGTCTTGATGATCACAGCTTTGTAGTACAACTTGAAATCTGGCATTGTGATGCCCCTGGCTCTGGTTTTATTTTTCAATATTCCCCTGGCTATTCGGTGTCTTTTCTGATTCCACACAAATCTTAAGATGATTTGTTCCAACTCTCTGAAGAAAGTCTATAGTATTTGATAGGGATTGCATTGAACGTGTAAATTGCCTGAGTAGCATTGACATTTTCACAATATTAATTCTTCCAATCCATGAGCATGGAATGTTTTTCCATCTCTTTGTGTCTTCCTCAGTTTCTTTCAGAAGTGTTCTGTAGTTTTTAGGGTATAGATCATTTACCTCTTTTTTGGTTAGGTTTATTTCTAGGTATCTTATGCTTTTGGGTGCGATTGTAAATGGAATTGACTCCTTAATTTCTCTTTCTTCAGTCTCATTGTTAGTGTATAGAAATGCCACTGATTTCTGGGCATTGATTATGTATCCTGCCACATTGCCAAATTGCTGTATGAGTTCTAACAATCTTGGGATGGAGTCTTTTGGGTTTTCTACAAACAGTATCATGTCATCTGCTAAAAGGGAGAGTTTGACTTCTTCTTTGCCAATTTGAATGCTTTTTATTTCTTTTTGTTGTCTGATTGTTGGGGCTAGGACTTCTAGTACTATGTTGAATAGCAGTGGTGAGAATAGACATCCCTGTCATGTTCCTGATCTTAGGGGAAAGGCTGTCAGTGTTTCCCCATTGAGAATGATATTTGCTGTGGGTTTTTTGTAGATGGCTTTTAGGATGCTGAGGAATGTTCCCTCTATCCCTACACTCTGAAGAGTTTTGATCAGGAATGGATGCTGTATTTTGTCAAATGCTTTCTCTGCATCTATTGAGAAGATTATATGGTTCTTGTTTTATTCTCTTGTTGATATGATTTATCATGTTGATTGCCTTATGAGTGTTGAACCAACCTTTCCTTCTGGGACAAATTCTACTTGGTCATGGTGATTAATCTTAATGTACTGTTGGATCCAATTGGCTAGTATCTTGTTGAGAATTTTTGTATCTGTGCTCATCAGGGATATTGGTCTATAGTTTTCCTTTTTGGTGGGGTCTCCGGTTTTAGAATTAAGGTGATGCTGGCCTCATGAAATGAGTTTGGAAGTATTCCATCCCTTTCTATTTTTGGGACAGCTTTAGTAGAATAGGTACTGTTTCTTCTTTAAACGTTTGTTAGAATTCCCCTGGGAAGCCTTCTGGCCCTGGACTCTTGTGTCTTGGGAGGTTTTTGATGACTGCTTCAATTTCCTCCCTGGTTATTGGCCTGTTCAGGTTTTCTATTTCTTCCTGTTCCAGTTTTGGTAATTTGTGACTTTCCAGAAATGTGTCCATTTCTTCTAAATTGCCTAATTTTTGGCATATAGCTGCTCATAATATGTTTTTAAAATTGTTTGTATTTCCTTGGTATTTGTTGTGATCTCTTCTTTTTCATTCGTGATTTTATTAATTGGAGTCTTTTTTAATAAGGCCAGCTAATCGTTTATCTAACTTATTAATTCTTTCAAAGAACCAACTCCTGGTTTTGTTGATCTGTTGTACAGTTCTTCTGGTCTCTATTTAATTGAGTTCTGCTCGAATCTTTATTAACTCTCTTCTCCTTGGTGTAGGTTTTATTTGCTATTCTTTCTCCAGTTCCTTTAGGTGCAAGGTTAGCTTGTGTATTTGAGTTTTTTCCAATTTTTTGAGGGAGGCTTGTATTGCAATGTATTTCCTTCTTAGCACTGCTTTTGCTGTATCCCAAAGATTTTGAATGGTTGTATCTTCATTTTCATTAGTTTCCATGAATCTTTTTAATTCTTCTCTAATTTCCTGGTTGACCCATTCATCTTTTAGCAGGATGGTCTTTAACCTCCACATGTTTTGGTTTCTTCAACATTTTTTCTTGTGATTGAGTTCTGGTTTCAAAGCATTGTGGTTTGTAAATATGCAGGGGACAATTCCAATCTTTTGTTGTTAGTTGAGACCTGATTTGTGACCCAGCATGTGGTCTATTCTGGAGAAAGTTCCATGTGCACTTGAGAAGAATGTGTATTCAGTTGAGTTTGGATGTAAAGTTCTGTATATATCTGTGAAATCCATCTGGTCAGTGTACATTTAAAGCTCTTGTTTCTTAGTAGATGTTGTGCTTAGATCTGTCATTTGCAGAAAGTGCTGTGTTCAAGTCTCCTACTATTAGTGTATTATTATCTAAATATGTCTTCACTTTGGTTATTAATTGATTGATATACTTGGCAGCTCCCAGATTAGGGGAATAAATATTCATGATTGTTAGGTCTTCTTGTTGGATAAACCCTTTAAGTATGATATAGTGTCCCTCTTCATCTCTTACTACAGTCTTTGGGATAAACTTTAATTATCTGAGGATTGCTACCCCAGCTTTCTTTTGAGGACCACTTGAATCGTAAATGGCTCTCCAACCTTTCATTTTCAGGCTGTAGGTGTCCTTAGGTCTAAAATGAGTCTCTTGTAGACAGCAAATAGATAGGTTTTGCTTTTTTATCCAGTCCAAAACTGTGTCTTTTGATGGGATCATTTAGCCCATTCATGTTCAGAGTTATTGAAAGAGATGAATTTATTGTCATCATAATACCTATTCAGTCCCTGTTTTTGGATTATTTCTTTGGGCTTCCTCTATCTTTTACAGGGTCCCCCTTAATATTTCTTGCAGAGCTGGTTTGGTGGTCACATATTCTTTCAGTTTCTGCCTATCTTGGAAACTCTTTATCTCTCCTTCTCTTCTGAATGACAGTCTTGCTGGATAGAATATTCTTGGCTCCATGTTCTTCTCATTTAGGACCCTGAATATATCCTGCCAGCTCTTTCTGGCCTGCTAGGTCTCTGCATCTCTGTGGAGAGGTCTGTTGTTAATCTAATATTTCTCCCCAAGTAAATTAGGGATCTCTTGTCTCTTGCTGCTTTAAGGATCTTCTCTTTATCTTTGGAATATGCAAGTTTCACTATTATTTTATTTTTATTGTTTTTTATTTTTTTATTTTATTTATGATAGGCACACAGTGAGAGAGAGAGAGAGGCAGAGACACAGGCAGAGGGAGAAGCAGGCTCCATGCACCGGGAGCCCGACGTGGGATTCGATCCCGGGTCTCCAGGATTGCGCCCTGGGCCAAAGGCAGGCGCTAAACCGCTGCGCCACCCAGGGATCCCCAAGTTTCACTATTAAATGTTGAGGTGTTGAATGGTTTTTATTGATTTGGGGGGGCACCTCTCTATCTCCTGGATCTGAATGCCTGTTTCCCTCCCCAAATTAGGGAAGTTCTCAGCTATGATTTGTTCAAATATGCTTTCTGGTCCTCTGTCCCTCTCGGTGCTCTCTGGAACCCCAATTATACATAGATTTTTTCCTTCTGAGGCTATCATTTATTTCCCTTAATCTTTCATCGTGGTCTTTTAATTGTTTTTCTCTTTTTTTCCTCAGCTTCCTTCCTTGCCATCAACTTGGCTTCTATTGTTACTCACTCGTTCTTCTACCTCATTAACTCTTGTCATTAGGACCTCCAGTTTGGATTGCATCTCATTTAATTGATTTTTAATTTTGGTCTGATTAGATCTAAATTCTGCAGTCACGAAGTCCCTTGAATCCTTTATGCTTTTTTCCAGAGCCACCAGTAGCTTTATAATTGTGCATCTGAATTGGCTTTCTGACGTCGAATGTAATCCAAATTCTGTAACTCTGTGGCAAAGAGTACTGTTTCTGATTCTCTTGTGGTGAGTTCTTCCTTCTAGTCATTTTGCTCAGTGCAGAGTGACTGTATGAGTGGGCTGAATCAACAATATCAACCATGATCTAACTATGTTTCAGTCTAGATGATTCTACAAGGTCAGAGACCATAAATTGAAAACAAAAATCAGAATGAAATAAAACAAAAGGACCACTAAAGTGAAAAACATATTTTAAAACAAAGCAGTAAAAAATAAAAGGTCAAGAATCCCAAAGAAGAAATAAAGAAAAAAGAAAAGAGAAAAAAAGCAAAAGTAAAGAGGAAAAAAAAAAAGAGAAAAGAAAAAGAGAAATACAAGGGAGGGACTGGGAGGTGGTGGTAGTGACAAGTTGTAGTAGATATCTAAGTAGTCTACCTGAGGGATCCTAGAGGGTGATCCTCTTGGTTCTGAGTATATTAAGTTTTTATGTTAGAAAGATGCTCAGTCCCAAATTTATATAAGCCAGAAATACTTGTAGAGGGCCTGAACATTGACCATGAAAACATAAATGAGATAAAAGAAGGGGGGCAGAATGGGAATGAGAAATCTCACAGAATTAACCAGCACTGTATACCACTTGGTTCTGGGTGCATTATGGTCATATTTTAGAAGGTATTAACTTCTTCCATTGTAGAATAAAATGAGGCAGAGGAAACAAAAAACATACAAAAAACAAACAAAAAAACACCTATTGTATATCTCCCAAAATTGAGTATGTTGAAGGGAATCTAGAAGTGGAAAATATATCTAGGATCTGTAATTGTAGAAATATGAAAGTCAAAAAGGCAGAAACTTAAAAATGAAGAGGTGGCAAAATATTTTAGTTAAGGTGGGAAAAGAAAACAAACTGGAAATTTACAGTCTGATATAAAAACGAGTTGTACTGGAAAAAGGAAGAAATAAAAAGGAGGGGTATCCTCTGGTTCTATATACTGTAAATCCCTCGGCCTCCCGTGGAGCTTCCAGTGCTGCTTGGTCAAGGACTTGCTCAATGGAATATTACTCAGCCATTAGAAATGACAAATACCTACCATTTGCTTCAACGTGGATGGAACTGGAGGGTATTATGCTGAGTGAAGTAAGTCAATTGGAGAAGGACAAACGTTGTATAGTTTCATTCATTTGGGGAATATAAAAAATAGTGAAAGGGAATAGAGGGGAAGGGAGAAGAAATGGGTAGGAAATATCAGAAAGGGAGACAGAACATGGAAGACTCCTAACTCTGGGAAACGAACTAGGGGTGGTGGAAGGGAAGGAGGGTGGGGGGGGGGGTGACTGGGTGGGCGGGCATTGAGGGGGGCACTTGATGGTATAAGCACTGGGTGTTATTCTGTATGTTGGCAAATTGAACACCAATAAAAAATATATTTATTATTAAAAAAAAAAGACTTGCTCTTCCCCTGTCCTTCCAGCTGGTCTTCTGGGGAAGGGGCCTGCTGTGCTGATTCTCAGGTATGTGTACCTGGAGGAGCTGCCCCACCCCCTGCCAGGTGCACGGCTCGGTGGGAGCTGTTCATCCTGTGAGGCCCCTGCTCAGTCCCAGGTACAAGGTGACACCAGGAGTAACAACCCCACTGTTGGCGGCCAGCTCTCCAGCCCTGGAGTCAGCTCCCGCAATAACTACGCAGTCTCCCAGTCCGCACTGGCCTGGATGCTCCGGGGGCGTGGGGTGCTGACCTGCACAGCTTGGGGGCACCCAGGGCCAATAGCGTCCTCACTGTCCTGTTCCCTCCCTGCCTCTGCCTGTCCTGGGGGGAGTGCAGGATCCTGGCTGTGTCCCCCAACGCCCTGGGATCTGGGGCCTGCGCTGCTGGAATCGCGCTCCCGGGGCGGTGCGGCTCCTGGAGGCAGCAGGCACAGCCCCCTCCGCCCCGAGGCCCGGCCGGCACACTCCAGCCCTTTACCAAGCCCGGCCCACGGGCTCTCCCCCGGGTGCACCTCCAATGTTAGTGACCGCGGAACCTGGGGGCTCCACTGTCCCTCCTGCGGTTCTGCCGGAGTTCCCTGCTGAGCGCCTTTCCGTCTGGGAAGGATCTGGTCTGGGTTTTTAAAGTTCCTGCTTCTCCCGGGCTGGGTTTTCCTGTCCCCAAGGCTGTCGCCACCCCTCTTCGCCCGGCTCCTTGGGAGGCCCCTCCCCCACTGGATTCTGTTTTATTTTGTTTTTCCGCCTTCCTACCTTGTTAGAAGTGAAAACCCTTCTCTCTGTAGCGTTCCAGCTGTTCTCTCTTTAAATCTCAGGTTGGATTCGTAGGTTTTCAGGATGATTGGACAATTATCTAGGTAAGTTGGTGGGGCCAGGTGAGGCGAGGACCCTCCTCCTTCACCAGCTTGCCCCTCCTCTGTCTTCTTCAGTTTTGTTCATCAGTGTTTTAGAGTTTTCAGAGTACAGTTCTTTCACCCCCTTGGTTAAGTTTATTCTCACAGGTTTTATCATTTGGTGCAACTAGTTGTAAGTAGGATTGTTTTCTTAATTTCTCTTTCTGCTACTTCATTTTTCATGTTTAAAAATGCAGCAGCTTCTCTATATTGATTTTGTATCCTGCAGCTTACTGATTTCATGTATCAGTTCTAGTAATGTTTTGTTCATATATAAGCTTATTGTAAAATTAAATCAGTGTGTTCTCTGAAGGACAGTTGCATGTCAGATTGCTTTTTCTTTTTATGTAATGACTTTGCCTCTTATTAAACTTGCAGCAACTGAGTTAAGACCTTTGCGTTTATAGTCACATAAATATATACGTAGAATTAACCCATCATACAGGTATGTATGTATGTACACATAAAGTGTATGTATAAATTCTGATTTAAATTTTTCTGAATCTGATTCCAATTTTAGAAATTTTGAAATTACTATTCCATCTTATTTGATGCAACATTGGTATTTAGTTTGTACTGATATTCTTCATTTCATGCCTACTTGAAATCTCTGCTATAGGTGAACCTGTTTGGTTTCATCTTTGTTCATTGATTTGGCAATACTCTAAAGCTACCACTGGAAAGAATTGTTTTACATAGCTCTTTTAAAACAATAGCATACAGAATAGAAGAGTAGTAGTATAACTGCTTATTTGTATGATTGAAGCAGAAAACTTACATTTAGAGTTAAGAATGCTTTCCAGTTTTTCTAAATGCATCATCATATTTTTCTCTTGAGCCCTGTCGGCTTTATGCTTAAAGAGATCTAGGTATGCACTGAATGCCACATAGTGCAATATCATCCTGAAATTCAGGAGAGTCGGGATCCTATTTACTCAGTCTGACTTTTATTACTGTCAGTGGTTTCCAGTGTGACTCCTGGTGCCAAGTAGTTAGGAACAATGTTATCATCAGAGAACAGTGCGTGGGTTTTAATGCCTTGTAATGCGAGAGCAGACAAGTCATACTTTCAGAGTGAATCTCCAGAGTCATGTGCTATGCTCCATTTGTGTGTGCAGTAGCCTCTGTTGTCCACAGAGAGCTTTGACCTTTCATCAAAAGCTGAGCATGTCCAATACAAGGAGTTATGTTGTTCAGCTGAGTTAGAACTTTTACTTCTTTATACATTCAGCCCAGCTCTTAAACAAAGAATTATTTCAAATGCTTTTATTTCACAGAGATGTATTTTTTTTCTCAACTGCTCTAATGCTGCTTTTATTATGTGTTTGTTAGGTCATAGGCTTTCAGGGACAGCCTATGTGATGACTTTTTATTTTTTAAGATTTTTTATTAATAAGAGACACAGAGAGAGAGGCAGAGACATAGGCAGAGAAAGAATCAGGCTCCCTACTGGGAGCCCTATGTAGGGCTGGATCTCTGTACCTGGGATCACACCCTGAGCCAAAGGCAGAAGCTCAACTGCGGAGCCACCCAGGCATCCCCCTATATGATGATTTTTAACCCTTCTTGACACCATTGGGTTATGTGAAGCTAGCAAGTTCTGGAATTTAGTGGGAAAGTTCTATTCCTATGGTCAGAATTGTCAGGGAGCACTTGAGTTTAGAGGGTTAGATATGATTTGGGTAAAACACAGAAACACCTCAGATCCTACCTCTCTATTGCAAAAACTCTGGCTTCTTTCACCTTCTCTTCAGATGAAGATTTTGTAGGACACAGAGGCAAGCAGGTAGGTTTATTCTGGACAGAGCAGCAAATATTTCACAAGTAGATTAACTCACTCTTTTTATAGAATCAGTTGGTGAGAATATTTATGGAAACGATCTGTAGTCATCCATGATCTAAAGTCAGAATGGATAGAAGAGAGACATATCCTTTTAAAGTTCTTTCTCAGCAACTTCATAATTTGTCCCTGGAGGATATTTCTAAGCACTTTTTTCTTGGCATGTTTAAAAACTTTGGTCTTCTTTTTCTAATAAAGAAGTTTTAATAGCCTTTCAAAACGCTGAATATGCATTTTTAATAGTTTCCTGCTTGGGCATTTCTGTCTCTTTAGAATTAGAATATTTCAAAATAGAGCTTATGGGTACTTTTTCATATTTCTGTCAAAATGATGCTGTATTTTAACAATATAATATTAAATAAGTTTTAAAAAGTAATGATAGACGAAATAGAAATTTTCATTCAAAGGGTTTATTCAAGTTTTTATATATGGACAATTAACTCTTTAAGCAGGCTCATATATCATTTGTCTGAAAAGAAACTAAAGTTAGAAGGAGCCCAACAAATTACACAGGTATGAATATTTTTATTAATAGGATTTGACTAACATATATTCTCTAGATCTGGAGAGGTGACATTTTAGATTTAGACATGATCTGGAGTAGTGATTTAATGTTTTATTATATTTCATTTTGATATGTGATTTTATATATGTTAAGCTTTAAATCTACTTTGGGAATTTTGTTAAGTTCTCTTTGTAATTCATTGTTTCAAGATAAAAGCTAAAGAGAACAAATGTTAAATCTGTAGAGGAATTGTAAATCTTTGGATAAGAAAAGGAATGTTAAGACCTTGTATTGACCAGTAATTGCTGTCTACAAAAATGATTTTGTCCTTTGTGTTAGAAAAATATTTCCACTAAATAAAAAAAGTATTTAAAATTTTTTTCAATTAAAGAATTTAATTCTTATTAAATTCCTATTCTAATGTAAATTTTTGAGTTGGACCAAGGGGCAGAACCCATTTCTGGTGAAGAAATTACACATAAAAAGTTTAGCTCTGGTCACAAGGAGGGACTACTTTGTGTTCATCCTACTCTTTTCTATATAACTTATACCTTTTGCAAAAAGACTAAGCTGAGACCCAGTAGCATCTCTTCTGTGACTTCAAAGGACTAGCTACTCTCCTTTCCATTGCTAGGTGATATTCATCCCAAAGGAGAATTCCTAGATCATTGTAGTAGGACTAGGGAAGGAAAGAAGGAAGATAACTATTGTTACTAGAATTCCCTCCCCCTGACTCCTATAATATAGTCTATTTATTAAGAGTTCAATTGATGTTATAATCAATACTTAACTCAGTTTTGCCACATGGGTGGACTAAAAAGAATTGCATGAGCTGTTTTCTCAACTCCTTTCTTTCTCTAGCTAAACTTGGGTGTAATCCGAAACAATTAGTACCATTTACCTAAAATATGTAGACAGAGGAGAATTTTGGTAACTGTACTTTTTTATTATCTGGGATTTATAATTTAAACCATATAACATATAATAATGTCAAAGTATATGATATAATAACATCCTCAAATCTGTGGGTTTATGTGCTATATTTGTTAATCCTCACAGGGAAATATTCTGGTTAATTTGAGAATTTAATAAGGGGACCAATCATAAATGTCTGGGCACAGTACGAGAGAAATTATAAAAGATTATAGAGTGCCCTGAACTGGTAACATTAGTATGTAGGCTGAAAAGGGAAAGGAAAAAGTGATTTAATGAAGAAAGGGAGAGGGAGAGAGAAAGTGAGGAGAAAGCTATCGGCAAAGGATTTTATAGCTGCTGTGAGCCTTGGCAGAGACTGATAGGTTGAACCAACTCTTCAGTGAAGGAAATGGAGGAACCTCATTCTTCTGCCTTTTTCAGATCTACTGACAAGTATACTCCATTTGCTGAATCCAACCAAAGTAAAAAGGTTATCCATTATTGCAGTCCATTTGGACTGTACTTGAGGTATAGCATAGGGTGGAAAAAAGTGAAGATCTAGAATGACAAATAGAAGATATCAGAATAATATGTAATTTAAAATTTGAAGATTCAAAAGATGCTGAAATATTTTTGAATGTTTATGAATAATTGGCATGAGCATCAGTTCTTATGTACTAATATTTTAGGACATAATTCTAAATATGTAATAACTCACCAGTAATTCTGGAACTTGCTTTATTTAATTAATTCTGGATATCTATCGATCTTATTTGGCATCTTGTTATAAAATGAAGGATTGCAAAAGCATCCACAGAAAAAAACAATAGCCTCCTATCTTGCTTCTAGTTATTTACTTTTTTTATATGAAGTTTTTATTTAAATTCTAGTTAACATATATGGTAAAATTGGTTTCAGGTGTAGGATTTAGTGATTCATCATTTACATACAACACCCAGTGCTCATCACAAATGCCTTCCTTTTTCTTTTCTTTTTTTTTTTAAAGATTTTATTTATTTATTCATGAGAGACATGGAGAGAGAGAGAGGCAGAGACATAGGTAGAGGGAGAAGCAGGCTCCCTGGGAGGACTCCGATGTGGGACTCAATCTCGGATACTGGGATCACACCCTAAACCAAAAGCAGACGTTCAACCCCTGAGCCACCCAAACAACCCATAAGTGTCCTCCTTAATACTCATCACCCATTTAGCCCATCCCCCTCAATCCCTTCATCATAGTTATTTACATTTACAGTTTCTATGTGTTTCCTCTAATGAAGAAATGATGACAAAAATAATATTGAAAAAAAGCAAACCCTGTTCTATATACAGTATAATACAGTAAGACTATTTTTTCTTACCATAAATCCTTAATAGAAAGAAGAATGGAAAAAAAATAGTTGTATAACCTCTAATTAAACAAGGTTTTCTAGAATAAGGTTTTGTAGTCTGTCTACAAGGAATACCTTGTAATTTTAGGTGTTTTGAGAACATTGTGATCAAAATATCTTACAATGCTTCATATCCTTGTACTTTTGGCCAATATCCATACTGAACTTTCCCTGTATAATCTATTCTTTTACTCTATCAAAGGAAAATATTGTACAGAACAAAGAACAGGAAGAAAGACTTTATTCAAGGCTATTTTAACAGAGGTGAGGAGCCAAGATAGAGTCTGAACTCAACTCCACTAAAACAAAGTACAGGATAACATTTTCTTTTTCTTTTCCTTCTTTTTAGGTTTATTGATTATTTGAGGGGGAAGGAGGAGTAGAGGGAGAGGGAGAAAATCTCTAGTAGGCTCCATACTCAGTGTGGATGTAGGGCTCCATCCCATGACCCTAAGCTCATGACCTGAACCAAAATCAAGAGTTGGATACTTAACCACTGAGCCACTCAGGATCCCCAGGATAGAATAACTTTTAAAAGCTGGGTTTGGATGAATCTTAGGCCATCTATGTTTTTTAAATCTTCATGATAGGAGGCAGTTTTACAACTTGGAGAAAAGTGCCTCTGCCCACCAAAGCTTGGTTACTACTCTCTCACAAAAATTGAGAAAGAGGTGAGATACTGTTTTCCTTAAAGATTACATTTAAAAATGATGACTCCCAGATCCTTGAGAAAGACAAAACTGAGTTATGAAACTAGTAAGAGGCTTTTAAAAAGATTTACATCTCAAAGAAGTAAGGAAAGAGTTTACAGTTACACAGTGTTGTAAAGAAAGTGCTCTAAGCAAATGAAGGTCAGGTGCTTCAGATAGGAGGAAGCCTATCTCAAGTTTAGTCAAGCTGAGGAAAATTAAGGCTATCTTGGTCATACACTTTTGTTTCTCTCCTTTTCTAATCTTCCATTGATCCCATTCAGTTTAATCCTCTTACTTTGTGCATTGCCCCTACCCTCCCAAAAGCTTCCATACATTGTTATTATATTGATGGTCTGCTATATCCATCTTTTTGTTTTAACTGAAGATACAGCATTCCTTGTAGCCCCCCTTTTTGAAAAAGATTTATTTATTTATTTATTTATTTATTTATTTATTTATTTATTTTAAAGAGAAAGAGAGGGGGGAGGGACAAGCAGACTCCGAGCCAAGCACAGAACCTGTCATAAGGCTGGATCCCACAACTCAAGTCCATAACAGATCAGGACCTGAGTTGAAACCAAGAGTCAGATAGTCAACTAACTGAGCCATTTAGGCACCCCACCTTGCAAACCCTTCTATTTGAGACTCTGTTTCCTCAAACCACAAGCATATTGAGATGGGGAGTAAGAGCCCATGACTGCTTTAGTTCTTCCCTTAATTGTTATAGAAATATATTTACTGCCTAAAACTCATACTTAACAGACTGTAGCAATATTTATTGCTTCTTGTCCCTGTGCTTGATCAACTTCCTGGATACTTCTGCAGATTTGATAAAAATCACTGGCTTCAGACTTAGAATCATTTTCCTTACCCCTGTCCTGGATTATCTTCCATCACCTCAATGTCTAATCTCAATGTCTAACCTCAAAGTTCCTGGAATTCCTCAAATTTAGAGACTTACTCTTTATTTCTATTCTAGTCATATACTTGGCTTTATTTTAAGCAACATTACTTTGCCTTTTTAAACCTTACATTATAGCATTATATTCTCTCACTGCTTGTTCCTGGTTTTCTGTTTTCTCCTTTGCTCCCACTATGGTTGTTTATTGAGCTTCAGTCCCTTTATTTCTTCCCCTACATCTCAGTTTATATTCTTCCTCACTTTCTATTATACTTGGCCTTAAGTTGTAAACTCCCTTGTTCATTTTTACTTTCTTGCCCAACTACCTAAGTAAGCCCTAAAACTTGCCTCAAACTCTCACCCTTCCATAAGTTTGTAGTTTTGCTGAACACACTTGAAAAAAATCAAACAATTGTAAAAATTAATGGAATAAGAATTTTGGGTTTGGATCTGTACTGAAATGACTAGGTCTTGGAAATCCTCTTACTCACCTCTGTTATTCCCTATAGTAGGTATTTTAAAGACTCCAGAATAGTACTTTATTGCATAATGTGTAATATATAGTATTTATTTTGTGAAAGTAGAATCATACTTACAATTTTATATCCTGCTTTGTTTCCCTACCTAATATTTTGTCATGGATTTTTTTTGTGTCATTACATATTTTTCATTAGTAATTTTTTAAGGTTGACATTTCAAAATAAAGATATATTATTTGTCCTTTAAATATTATAGGTGATATCTACTGTTTTGTTTAGTGTGACAGCAAGCATTATTTTTTATAATATTTGTACTGAAGCTTTTGGAAAGAGTTGTCTACTTGTAATTCTCTCCATTTTTCTTATCTCCTGCCATATGGCTTCAACTTAACACTCCAGTGAAAATGCTTTAGCTACATCCACCAATGGCATCCAGTTTGACAAATACAGTAGATTTTTAGTTTTTATCTGACTAGATTCTATAAACACCATTTGACACTAATCCATTTTCTACCATACTTTCTGGAAACATTATCTCTTGACTTCCATGACAACACAAATTTCTGTTTTCTGATATCCTTAGCTGTTTATTTTCAGTCATATTTTTGCCAGCCTCATCCCTCTACCTGACATTTAAATGCTTGATAAATGAGTGGGTTTAGTCTTGGCTCTATTTTCTTGTCCTTCAGGATTCTTTTCCTAAGTGATCATATCCAATCTCATGGCTTTAAATACCATACATATCCAATGAGTCTCAAATTTATGTCTTTGGTGCTGACTGCCCTTCTGAATTCTGAACCTGATATTAATCTACCTAACATCTCAACCTGGGTGTATTAGAGACATCTCAAAGTTAACGTCCAAAATTGAGCTCTGGATATTGTTGTCACCAATTGTTCCTCATTCATTTTTTCCCTTATCTCGACAAGTGGCACATCTGTCTACCAAGTTGCAAAAAACCAATGCCTAGGGATCATTCTTAGCATTTTTTCTTCTTTTTTCCTGATACTCAGCTCATCATCCATTCCAGTTGATCCTAGCTCCAAAATGCATCTATATTCTGCTTTTTTTCTCCATCTATACTTTAATCAACCTAATACTCATTTTTAGTCCTTTCTTTTTCTAGTCTTTTTTTTTTTTTTCTCTACCTGGCATTTGAATGCTTGATAACTTAGTGCTTTGTCTTAGACTCTTTCCTTAATTGGCCTCCTGGCTGATTTTCATGAGTCCATTCTTGACTGGTAGGCAGGCAAAAATTCTAAGATGACCCCAAAGTTTCCTGCTCCCTAGTCTATATATCCTGTAAAATCTTTCTTTTTGTGTTAGTAGAGTCTCTTAATATTATGGGATAGTCAGTAGTTGAAATAGAATAGTTGATTAGGTGATGTTATATGATAAAGGTGATGGGATTATTAGTCATGTTTGTATGTAAGATCTGTTGTAGCACATGGGAAAGAGATTGTTCTACTGGGTTTGAAAAATTAAATTT